>NC_085041.1:300000-504078 GCF_963692335.1 Osmerus eperlanus
TGGTCGCCGTGTCCTTGTATTTCTGTTTACTGAGACTCAGAAAAGGATAGGGGGGGGGAGTTAAGTATGTCTCTGCCTCCAAGCACAGACATATATGACAGAAAGGGAAATATTTTGGCAGTCAATACTGAGCTCCCCAAAACAAGAAAGGAGAGATTCAAAAATAACAGTTTTTTGGTTAAGAGAGAGAGAGAGAAGGAACCAATGTAAACAGGAGCATTCAATGTAAAGAATATAAACATGTTTTTTTGATTTTCTTTCTCTGTATGTTTTTGTTTCCCTGTGTCTCCACAGGTTCTGTGTTCTGTGTTGTGGCAGTCACAATCAGATGAACACGTTTTTCTGTCCCCATTGTTGAGTGTCTGTCTCTCCCTGCTGTGACTCATTTCAAACCCTGCAATCATGTGGTAGTGAAAACAACCACCTGTCTAATTCTGAGAGCATTTAAAAAGGGGTCATTGACTGATTGACCATGAATATGAGCTGCGCGCTGATTCGTTGGTTTACAACGAGCAAGGCTGCGGAGCATAGACGCAACATAGCCAAACATGCATCATGACAACACTGGTTATTTATTCGAATGAAACAGTCAGGAAAATGAAATATTGAGGGCGGCGTTTAATCTAAGAAATACGGTATAGGCTAGCTTCTCTAGCATGCTAACGTGTATTTAGACAAGCTTGCTAGTTCGCTACATTTAATGTTCTTAGCTAGTTTGAACAGTAGGGTCTTCTAAATCACCAATTAAGCAACGAGCAAATGTCAATGTTAGCTAGACTAGCTAGCTATCTCATCTGCTTTTTATTAACGCTGATTTGCAAGGAATGCAAGAACAGCTAGATAGCGAAAACATCTAGACAGTGGCCATGAAAACTAGTTTAGCTTAGATTGCTAACGCAAGAGCACCTGCCTCCAGTTCTTTCAATAGATAGCTAATCTAGACAGGCGTTAGCAATAGGCTAGACTGATATTCGTTTTCTGGCTATTTTTTCGTAAGCTTCCCTTCTAATGCCGACTAACAGCTAGTCTAGCTAGAGTCATTTGCCAGTAAGGTATGTTGATGTGTATTTGAAACGTATTTAGCATTCTACCTATGCTAGATACAGGAGACGTTAGCATTGCTAATAACTATTAGCGACAAAATCATACTTACAGCTTGCGTTTGTGATGAGCATACCGTCGGAACAGCACCTCTTTTCAGCAACAGCGGCTTACCAAATCCTTCTTTAAATTGTCCATTGTGTTTAAATCCTTCTTTTAAACTTCCAAACGTTCTTTGTAATTCCCATGGAAGTACACAGAGCAGCACGCAGCTAAACTAGTGTCTTGAGATCTAAATTTTGGGGCGTGACAAAGGTACAGACCAGAGCTAAATAGGGTGGAGCCACGGAGTTGACGTCAACTCGGTGGATTTTTTGAAACCGATCATTTTACAGCTACATTTTTTAATTGTGAGATTTTTATAGGAAAGAGGTGTCAATGGGACTTGAGGTTCACTGTATGTCCATTTTACCCATCGAACTGTCCTCATTCAACTATGACAAGGAAAAGTCGGTTTTGCAGTCAATGACTCCTTTAACTCCTTTGTTATTCAATCACTGATATAAAACTAAAGTATATTTGATAACTATTCCAAAAGAAATGCAGTTCTTTGAAAAGAGACAGAAAGAGTGACATAGAAAGAGAGAGAGAAAGAGAGACAGTGGGAAAAAGAATGAGAAAGAGACAGAATTAAATGAAAAGAGAGAGAGGAGGGAGAGAGTGAGAGAGATAGAGGGAGAGATGGGGATTGGGGGAGGGAGAGAGAATGGAAGAGAGAGAGGGGGAGGGAGGGGCTGGTAGGGAGGGAAAGAGAGCGTATCTGCGGTGAATCTGAAGAGAGTGTATGATTACTTCCTGTCTCTATTCATCACCATGGCATGTGGCCCCCAGGCTTCCCTAAACAACTGTCAGAGATCCAACACAAGACACTCCGTTTCTAGCCAACAAAAGTACTAATATATTTTTTTTATGTTCATTACTTTATCACAATATTGCATCAAACAATTAGATTGGGCCTCTTGTTTGATTATGAGCCGGTGAGTAATTACAAGATGAGGCCCTTCTGTAAAAGTGTGTGTTTGCACGAGGAAAGATAAGCATCGTACAAATATTCAATCAGGTGCTATCTCTATCTGTATGTGGCACTGTGAAGGGTGTTCTGGTCCGGAAGGTTCTCCTGGGTAAACACACGGCCATCTTGGAGGTTCCTCCAGTGATCAGGAGCTTCTGAGAGTGTGTGTGTGGGGGGGGGGGGGGTGGCCTGTGCAAAAATGTGTGTGTGTGTGTGTGTGTGGGTGTGTGTGTGTGTGGGGGGGGGGTGGCCTGTGCAAACATGTGTGTGTGTGTGTGTGTGGGTGTGTGTGTGTGTGTGTGGGTGTGTGTGTGTGTGTGGGGGGGGGGTGGCCTGTGCAAACATGTGGACCTTCCCCCGTCCCCTGAGGGAGCGCGAGGGGAAACACAATCTAGATGAGCCAGATAATCTCTGTTTAGGATACTCTGGGTGTTTAGGGACTGAAATGTGAAACGACATGGGTTGTTGTAGATCTGTTTGTTCTGCGCCTGCATCGGCTCCGGGTCTCGCTGGACAGCAGGGGACGGGGATGAGCATGCCGAGACAAACAAACAAACAACAAATTATTCTGTAATAGAACAAGTCTGTCTGTGGCTTATAGAAGAACATGTAGGTTGTGTGATTCAGTTCTGATTCAGATCTGTTATCTAAAAAAGCTGGGGAACATTGAAACGTCAAACTCAATCTGTTCAGAACCAGAGAGCGGTCTTGTCTCGCAGGGTTGGTTAACGACTGTGCATGTGCTCACAAACGATGTTTAACCACAATTAACCCTGCAGGCCCAGCGCTCTCCCGGCCCCATCAGGACCCAGGGAGAAGTTACAGATCATCTCATCAGGCATCAATAATTGATTGTGTCGGCTGGGGCCCTCCGCTCCGTGTTTCCAGAGGTGATCAGGGAGAGGGGCAGCAGCTCTCACCCAGGAACCAGGCCTGCGCTGGGGGGGGGGGGTATCTGCTGACCCCGCTGCTCCTCTATTATTCATGGCGGTGGCAGGGACCCTGGCGGGGACCCTGGTAGGGACCCTGGCAGGGTGGAGGAGGTCAGTGTGTATTAGCGCCGCCAGGCTGGCGTCCTTCCGGGAGAGATTGGGGTATTTCATGCTACGCTGCCTCTCTCTCACCTGCTCTGATTTTATACAGATATTAATCCCTTTTTTTTTTACTTTTCTTCAATGAGATCATCAGATCTCAGACAACCTAGCCTGTGGTAAATACAACTATCACTGACTTTTTTATACCTGTTGGCTGGGAAGAATGGAACCCTAGATTGTTTTGTGTGTGTATGTGTCTTTGTGTGTGTGAGAACCTTTCTCATCTTGAGAACCCCTTCTTACAATAAACACACATTCCAGGACACATACATACTTAGAAAAGCGCATGACTTCTCCACAGCCACTTGTCTTTCAACTACCCTTATCTGTATTTATTTTGAAGGATATAATGAATGTAAGTACATCCCTTAACCCTCGTGCTGCCTTCGGGTCACATGACCCAAAGGTTCATAACGAACCATCGTTGTGTTTACCCAATTTTACCCAATACAAAAACAAATAAAAATAATTTTCTTTTAACCTTTGCAATGTGGGGGGTCTGAGACAGCCTAGCTGTTAAAAGAAAATGCTTCACTTTGTCTTTGTATGCGGTAAATTTGTCGCAATACGACGGTGGGTCACAATGACTGATGGGTCAGAATGACCCGAAGATAACACAAGGGTTAAGCATGAAAGCACAAATGAGTGTTGGCATCCTGTTGGCCTTGCAGAACCTCCCGTACTTCCTGTACACAGTGACCCTCCAGGTCGAGTAAAGGACTGGTGGCTTTAGGGTCAGCGAGACCTGACATCCTGACCCAAGAGAAGTGACACATCCTCTGGAACAGGTCCTGAGACACCCCCCTCAAACACGTCAGAGGTCAAGTATGAGTCACCTCCAGAGGTGCATCCTGACCCCCCACGACCCCTACCAACCCCCACCAGCAGCGCGGTCCCAGGACCAGCCTCTAGACAGACACAGAGTTTTATGTTGAAAAGAGAAACAAAGTCTCATTTAAAAGCTGTTCTTTGCACCTCCTGAGGAAAACCTGTGAGGTTCCATCTATCAGCACCCACAGGGGGTGGAAACATGTGGAGGGAGAGAGTTTGCCAAGACAGTAAACTGCTTATCAGTTGATGAGGAAAATTACATGTTTGGGAACCTGAAAAAAAGAAATTTAATTACTGGTGTCACATGATGCAGTCCTGTAGATAGAGAGTCTGGTGTCACATGATGCAGTCCTGTAGATACAGTCTGGTTGGCTGCCCTGCGAACTCTCAGAACATCTTCTGGTGCAGCTTTGATACCACATCAAACAGCCTCTTCTGGTTCATTCTCTTCTCTCTCCCTCTCTTTTGTCATCCCTCTCTCTCATTCTTTCTCTCAATCTGCCGTGTTTCAGAGTGATTCCTGTCTGAAGCCCTAAGCATATCCTCCTTCAAATCTGCTGTAATTACTGTAGAGGGAGCAAAACACAGATAGCAGAGTGACAGAAGCGAGGTTGATGAGTTCTCCACCTACAGGAGACCTTCTGTAGTCAGGCAGGCTGGAGTCTGTCTCCTCATAGTTGTAAAAAAAACCTGTTCTTTCTATTGCAGTTTTTGGGCGCAAATGTGTGTGTGTGCATGTGTCTGAGTGGGTATGTTTGTGTGTGTATGTGTGTGTGCGCGGGGTGTGCGCGTCTGTGTGTCTGTGGCGAGGTCACCTTGAGCTGTTCAGCGGGCGTGAGGCTCTGTAGCTCTCTGCTGCGCTCCGCTGAGCAGTCCTCCAAGCGCAACACTCCCACTCCGCCAGGGATTCCCAAGCATGGTGCCCAGCTCTCCCTCCAGGCCCCCAGCACCAGCCATCAGGGCGGGATTAGGAGTGTGTGTGAGGGGCGGGGGGGGCGGGGGGCAGGGCGGGGCGGGGGGCAGGGCAGCCCCTTGCTCTCCAGGGCCAGGCTATCTGCTGACTTGGAGAACTGGGACAGAGAGGCCTGCCTGGCCAGCTTAGCCCTCAATTTAACCCTGCTTGCCACCCAACCTCCAGCACCGCAGCCAATGTATGGGCCTGAAAACAATGAGAAGCCCAAACTGATCTTTGCCATAGAAACACCTGTAGACACAGGCTCAAACAGAGAGAGAGAGAGATGCAGAGAGATGGAGAGAGAAAGAGAGAGAGGTAGGTAGGCAGGATATTATCTGGCTAAACCTCTGGCCCCAGAGCATAGGGGATTATAGTACCAGCAGGTCCTTACAGCAGGTCACAGATGCTGGTAACCCACTGCTCTGCTGGGGGGCGCTGGTCAACCCACCTGCCTGGATGCTGCAGCTCTGGTCTGACTGCACCTGAATCTGACTCAGCTCCTGCACCAAGGGAGGGAGCAGAGGGGAGAGAGAACAGAGGGAGGAGAGAGGAGAGGGGGAGAAAGAGAAGAGAGGGAGGGAGAAAGGGATGAGGAAATAGGGAAGAGAGGAGGGACATTAAGGGAGTAAGGAGGGATTAAAAATTGGGGAGTCAGGAAGGAGGAAACAAGACAAAGGGAAGTGAGCAGCCAGGAAGTAGAACCTCCAGACAGGAAGTAAAACCTCCAGACAGGAAGCAGGAAACTCCAGACATCTCCAGAAGGTCTTCCCACTCCTGTCAGCCAGTCGCAGTTCTCTGCTGTGTTCCTCATTAATGTTTATTTACAAGAATATTTATTTCATGAATATGTACTGTGAAGAAAGTTCAAAATCATTAGAAAAATCTGCCTTCGACCAAAGGTTTGGTACAACAAAATGAACAGAATATTGGCCAGGTGCAGGAAACAGAAAGTGATATTGTGGCACAAACAAAAGCTTGTCTGGCTCCAGGTCTCAGTTTGTGAGACACAAAGAAAACTGATCTTAATCAACATTTAATTCACAGTGAGAAACTCTTTCAAGAAATACACAAAAAAGGCAGAGGAAGAAGCAGGCTGACATGGCCGGGTGTTATGGACTAGTGTGAAAGGATTGCTCTTCTCTGTCAGGTCATCTGTGTGTCTGAGACAAGCCAGCCATGACGCCAGACCAGATAGCTGTGGAGAGGGCCAGCCAGACCCTCGTCCCGCCAGGGGAAAAGCCTTTCCATGTCCTGCTCCTGGTCTGAGAGCGAGGGGACGCACACGCCCCCCAGCTCGGGGCCTTTGAGGTGCAAGCAAGCGGATCTGAACACCGGGACGCTATTTGTCAATGAGACAAAAGTCTGGTTTTCACAGTTGGGTCACAGTTGCCTGGAGAAGAAAACCAGGACCTGCCAGGTAAATAGGATGCCTTTGTCCTCCAACAAAAGAACAGCCTTAACCTCAGGGGCTGTGTGAGGCTCTCTGGTATCTGGAGGCGTCAGGGGGGCTCCGTCAGGGGGGCTCTGTCAGGGGGGCTCCGTCAGGGGGGCTCCGTCAGGGGGGCTCCGTCAGGGGGGCTCCGTCAGGGGGGCTCCGTCAGGGGGGCAGGGCCCTGTCAGACTCCTCTGCTATCTGGCCCTCAGGCAGCGTGGAGGAGCTGCCTTACCTGAGGGGGTTAGAGATCCCACTGGGGTACACACACACTCACACACACACTGAGGGGTATAACAGTCTGGGGTACACACAAACACACACTGAGGGGTATAACAGTCTGGGGTACACACACACACACACATACTGAGGGGTGTAACAGTCTGGGGTACACACAAACACACACTGAGGGGTATAACAGTCTGGGGTACACCCACACAAACACACACAGAGGGGTATGACAGTCTGGGGTACACACAAACACACACTGAGGGGTATAAAAGTCTGGGGTACACCCACACAAACTACTATGTACTATGGTTTGTGTGTTTTACAAGCCTGTACAACATGAGATAGTTCAGAAGATCCTCGACAGTTCGTTGTGTCTGTACATGTTTTATAGCCCAACCTTCAACCATTATACCGTGCTCCACACTTGACAGGTAATCATGTAATCAGGAACAATTATGGCTTAAAGTCATGAAAAAACTGTGTGACTCACTTGGCCTTAAAACTGTGAACCCATTTACGCAGGTATCATGTTTTGTACTCTATTGTGTTTGTAGTTTTTTTAGGCCTGATACACACTTGTGGGGTCAAAACACACTCTGTGCTCATCTGTTCTCCACCACTGACCAGCATGTCATTTGTAGGTTATCAATGTAATGTCAATCATTTGGTCTTAAATTAATGTGGACTCCTTAGATTGTTAGCTGCTTTCCAGTGTTCTAAGCAAGGCACCTCAATCTGAAATGTGGAAAGCCTTTTTTTAGCCTCACTCAGCCCGCAGCAAAACGGCACTTTGTGTTCTGACACGGCACATAAACACGCACAAAAGACGTTATTAGCGTAGATGCAAATCAAATTACTAGCAGTGTAAACTGGTTTTCCTGCTTGCACTTGTGCTGTAATTACTCTAGCTTATAGGACTATAATGAATGCTAATGAGACACTTTTCTCGATGACTAAGGCCATCGACGAGCACTTACATGCTGCAAGGTTGTTTTTTCCAAGTTACGATAAGAGAGGCGCTCCACGGTTGATGTCATGTGTCGCGTGTCCTCCTGTGGGCTTGTGTGTGACGTCCTCCTGTGGGCTTGTGTGTGACGTTCTCCTGTGGGCTTGTGTGTGACGTTCTCCTGTGGGCTTGTGTGTGACGTTCTCCTGTGGGCTTGTGTGTGACGTTCTCCTGTGGGCTTGTGTGTGACGTACTCCTGTGGGCTTGTGTGTGACGTTCTCTTGTTTCAGGAGTCACTGACTAGTCACGCTGAGCCCACCTTGGCATTAAGTTTGTTAATGTAAAGTTCAAACTTGGGAAAGGAATTTCCAAAGTTCAGGAATTTATTTATTAGACATCTTAGAGTGAATGAAGGAATCTCGTAGTCTTGTAGGCCTATTTAATTTTGTCCTTCACAAAGATCGTCTGTATCATAAAACCCAGTCTGACAATTCAGAACAAGTACCTACTACCCTTGCTCTACATATCTAGTTTTTCATATTTTTGAAATAAAGCATTTAGACCCAGAAGATCTATAGCCTCCACTGTATGCTCAAATGAAAGAGATTTTTACAATATACATCAGCCTTGGAAAGCATTCAAATATCTTCATTCTTAAAATGAATGAAAAAAATCGTGTGTGTGCTTGTGTGTATGTCAGGTGCTGAAAGTGCATCCCATATTGGTGAAATATAATTGAAAATAGGCCAAACTTGGCCATGATAGGACTTCTGAACAATGAGAGGCATAATGGAACAGACCAGACTGAGACTGAAATGAAAAGAAGCAGCACATTCTGATAGCAGTGAATACTCTTGAACTCCTCAGAGTGTTTAACTGTACATGTACTTAAGAAAAGCATATTAACGTTAAGGAGTAGCGTCACACATATGTGATTCTGAACATTCCAACCGACTATTTTCCTATAGACAAAAACTATATGACAAACGCTATAGTATGGCTTCAAAATTTACAATTAGGAGGCTAACAAGTAACACTAGCAGGTAGTAGCATTGCTACGAGTATTATGCTAGGTTGCTAGGTAACGGAAGCTAACTAAAACTAGCTAGCTTCCGTTTTGGAAAAATAACTCACTCCTTAAAAGGTTAAGTTGACATCCCCAAAAGGCGATGCTTGGTTGTAAAAATAGGCCAGATCCATCCTTGCAACAGCAAGAAATGTTTTAGAAGCCTCAGATTAAACAACTCTTTTCCATCTCTAAAACTTCTTCCATACTTTTCCACTTGACCATGTGCAGTGCTACAACCCAATTACTCACAGACTCACTTTGCTCACACAATGGAGTAACTTCCAGGGCCTGTTCAGTGTTGAGTAGTGTATCTTCCAGGGCCTCTACAGAATGGTGAGTGTCAAGCTATCATATAGGATCTGTTCCTGCAGCAGGCTGGGAGCCAGATGTTCCCAGGGAGAACTTCCACCCACCCAGCCAGCCCTGCTGTACCCTACACCCACCCACCCAGCCCTGCTGTACCCTACACCCACCCACCCAGCCCTGCTGTACCCTACACCCACCCAGCCCTGCTGTACCCTACACCCACCCACCCAGCCCTGCTGTACCCTACACCCACCCACCCAGCCCTGCTGTACCCTACACCCACCCAGCCAGCCCTGCTGTACCCTACACCCACCCACCCAGCCCTGCTGTACCCTACACCCACCCACCCAGCCCTGCTGTACCCTACACCCACCCAGCCAGCCCTGCTGTACCCTACACCCACCCAGCCCTGCTGTACCCTACACCCACCCACCCAGCCCTGCTGTACCCTCCACCCACCCACCCAGCCCTGCTGTACCCTACACCCACCCAGCCAGCCCTGCTGTACCCTACACCCACCCAGCCAGCCCTGCTGTACCCTACACCCACCCAGCCCTGCTGTACCCTACACCCACCCAGCCAGCCCTGCTGTACCCTACACCCACCCAGCCAGCCCTGCTGTACCCTACACCCACCCACCCAGCCCTGCTGTACCCTCCACCCACCCACCCAGCCCTGCTGTACCCTACACCCACCCAGCCAGCCCTGCTGTACCCTACACCCACCCAGCCAGCCCTGCTGTACCCTACACCCACCCAGCCCTGCTGTACCCTACACCCACCCAGCCCTGCTGTACCCTACACCCACCCACCCAGCCCTGCTGTACCCTACACCCACCCACCCAGCCCTGCTGTACCCTACACCCACCCAGCCAGCCCTGCTGTACCCTACACCCACCCAGCCCTGCTGTACCCTACACCCACCCACCCAGCCCTGCTGTACCCTACACCCACCCACCCAGCCCTGCTGTACCCTACACCCACCCACCCAGCCCTGCTGTACCCTACACCCACCCACCCAGCCCTGCTGTACCCTACACCCACCCAGCCAGCCCTGCTGTACCCTACACCCACCCACCCAGCCCTGCTGTACCCTACACCCACCCAGCCCTGCTGTACCCTACACCCACCCAGCCAGCCCTGCTGTACCCTACACCCACCCAGCCCTGCTGTACCCTACACCCACCCACCCAGCCCTGCTGTACCCTACACCCACCCAGCCCTGCTGTACCCTACACCCACCCAGCCAGCCCTGCTGTACCCTACACCCACCCACCCAGCCCTGCTGTACCCTACACCCACCCAGCCCTGCTGTACCCTACACCCACCCAGCCCTGCTGTACCCTACACCCACCCACCCAGCCCTGCTGTACCCTCCACCCACCCACCCAGCCCTGCTGTACCCTACACCCACCCACCCAGCCCTGCTGTACCCTACACCCACCCACCCAGCCCTGCTGTACCCTACACCCACCCACCCAGCCCTGCTGTACCCTACACCCACCCAGCCCTGCTGTACCCTACACCCACCCACCCAGCCCTGCTGTACCCTACACCCACCCAGCCAGCCCTGCTGTACCCTACACCCACCCAGCCCTGCTGTACCCTACACCCACCCACCCAGCCCTGCTGTACCCTACACCCACCCACCCAGCCCTGCTGTACCCTACACCCACCCAGCCAGCCCTGCTGTACCCTACACCCACCCAGCCAGCCCTGCTGTACCCTACACCCACCCACCCAGCCCTGCTGTACCCTACACCCACCCACCCAGCCCTGCTGTACCCTACACCCACCCAGCCCTGCTGTACCCTACACCCACCCACCCAGCCCTGCTGTACCCTACACCCACCCAGCCCTGCTGTACCCTACACCCACCCACCCAGCCCTGCTGTACCCTACACCCACCCAGCCCTGCTGTACCCTACACCCACCCAGCCCTGCTGTACCCTACACCCACCCAGCCAGCCCTGCTGTACCCTACACCCACCCACCCAGCCCTGCTGTACCCTACACCCACCCAGCCCTGCTGTACCCTACACCCACCCAGCCCTGCTGTACCCTACACCCACCCAGCCAGCCCTGCTGTACCCTACACCCACCCAGCCCTGCTGTACCCTACACCCACCCACCCAGCCCTGCTGTACCCTACACCCACCCAGCCAGCCCTGCTGTACCCTACACCCACCCACCCAGCCCTGCTGTACCCTACACCCACCCAGCCAGCCCTGCTGTACCCTACACCCACCCACCCAGCCCTGCTGTACCCTACACCCACCCAGCCAGCCCTGCTGTACCCTACACCCACCCAGCCAGCCCTGCTGTACCCTACACCCACCCAGCCAGCCCTGCTGTACCCTACACCCACCCAGCCCTGCTGTACCCTACACCCACCCAGCCAGCCCTGCTGTACCCTACACCCACCCAGCCAGCCCTGCTGTACCCTACACCACACACCCACCCAACCCTGTTGCTGGCTGAGGTCCATCCCTGCTGTTCCCTCCACCACACACCCTTCCCTCCCCCCAGCACACCACACCCCCCCTCTTATCACCCCACCTTGCCCTCCACCAATCCTTCACCACACAACCTCTACTGTCACACTCATCTTAACTCTGCAAGGAAACTGCTTTTTTAATTATTTTTTTACAGAAATGACAACATAGAACAGAGAGGATCAGAGTGCAATGAGCTGAACATTCTCTGCAGGGTCTTCTAGCCAACGGCGCGGGCTGAGAGGTAGAGTGGTCAGAATATTCTGTCCTTTAAGCAGTGAGGAGAGCATCAGTGAGTACATCCCAAACACCAGAACACAGAGAAATGGTGTTCCTCCAAAATAAACACCTCCCACCCTCGTCAAAGAAGCTTGCGAGGACAGGATCAAATCAAAATCAAATCAAATCAAATCAAATTTATTTGTATAGCCCTTTTTACACGCAAGCATGTCACAGAGGGCTTCACATATGCCCATAGAACTGCCCCTCAACCAACCTAAACCCTCAAGGAAGACAAGGAAAAACTCCCAAAAAACTCTCAACAGGAGAAAATAAAATGGAAGAAACCTTGGGAGGAGCAATTCAGAGAGGGATCCCCTCCTCCAGAGACGGTTGGTGGGAGAGAGGAGCAGAACACAGGCTAAACATAGTCATACAGTGTCGATGGGTTTTTAAAACACCAAAATCCATTATTCAACTTTATAGATGTAGGACAGGACCGGGAGACTCGCGACCAGGTCCAGCGTTGGACCTGGATAAGAGTGGACAGCCTCAAACGACAGCCGGCCCTTTGAAAACCCGTTCAGCTATTTTCAGCAGGGTCCCGAAAAGAGAGAGAAAGGAGTGCACTGGAAAGGTCACAGCGAACCAGGATCACAGAGTCTGGAACATGGCACAGAGATAAAGGCCCCGGTGAGAAATATCAATTACGTCTTGACATTTTGGAGAGAGACAATGGCCTCCTGGGAAGCAGGCCTCTGTGGTGTGGAGGTAGTGGTCACCAGAGCCTCTCTAGACTCAGGGGGAGGGGGGGGCTGAGAGGGCCACCCCATGCCCTCCCCGCCCCCCCCTCCCCCTCAGCATCAAAGTTACAGCCCTAATTAGTTACAGCCCTGATTAGACAACGTAAATACTGGCCGGGGGCAAAGGTCATTGGGCATCCAACATGGAGGCATATTAATAGTTAGTCCCTTTATGAAACCAACTCTGATTGACCCAGTTCTAACACTGATGGATTGAACCTGAGAGGCTTCGACTGCTGTTCACCACAAACACTGTTCACCACAAACTCAAGTCACAACGTACGACTGGAAACCTTGACACACAGCATGGGTGTACAGTGCCTACTAGCTGCTATTACCATCAATGATACACTGCACCATAACGTAGTAACAAGTCTGGCTGCATCATTATTCTCTCCTTACTTAATGAAACTGTACAGCTGGATCTCTACAGAGCTGGGATTCCAGGAGCAGAACACATCTGACCCTCAGATGCGTCATCTGAGAGGAGATGATCAGATGCGTAGAGGAAATGATCAGATGCATAGAAGAAATGATCAAATGCGTAGAGGAGATGATCAGATGCGTAGAGGAGATGATCAGATGCGTAGAGGAAATGATCAGATGTGTAGAGGAGATGATCAGAGGATGAAGGGAAACATTTCTAAAATTTCCTGCACTTCCTCCTAACACATCTTCCTGTACAGAGCTTCTTTAGGATCTCAATTAAATGAAGGTGGTGTGGTCACTGTAGAGATACAGCCATGGTCAGGTTATGCATTTCATCAGATACATTTATTCTTAACGGAGAGGGGCTCACAGGGAACTGGCCTTCAGAACTAATTGTAAAATGTAAATCCATGAATGTGGTTCTGCACATGGAAGGAGAGGATAATAACACTGAGATGTGTCTATTACACAAGACGGGCTGGACTACAGTAACATACTAGAGTTGGAACATCTTAAATGATGAACAACGCTTCTGGAAGGTTCTTGCTCGTCGTTATTCTTCCCTGCTAGAAGGGCCTGTTGGGTTCTTCTTCCCTGCTAGAAGGGCCTGTTGGGTTCTTGGTAATAAATATTCATACTATTTAGGCCTTTGTTATCCCGACTAGCTTCCATCAGATCTACTGGTGCTCCAGAAACACAAAAAAGAATAAAAACATCAACAAATATATAAATAATAATAACAATAAATGAAGGGAGGGGGGATTTTAAACATCAAAGGCTTTCCTATCTTTGCAATGTGTAAACATTGAGAGCCTTCAGTAAGTTGAGGAGCCTTTTAAACGACTCCATGGTAGATTGCCACATTGACAAGCATCCTGTAATAAATTAAATTAACTAACATTTCTTTAGGGTCTGATCAAAGGGAAAGAGAGACCAGTGTTTTTTTCCAGATAAGTGTTCACACATCCTCTGCTTGCACCTGATTAGTCTAATCCAATGAAAAGGTTTTGATGGAGTCAGCTGAGTAGAACCCTGAGAGGAGCGCCTGATAAGAGCCTTTACCTTTCACCTCCCTCACCTCCCTCACCCCCTGGGTGGGTGGGGTATGTGTGTGTGGGTGTGTATAGTGTGTGATCTACTTAAATTAAAAAAATTTGGAGGCAACATACTGTACAGTACACCTGACAGTATTGCATGAGCTTGGCCTGGTGTGTGTGTTTACGTCAAGATAAAAGTCCATCATGTGATCAGTGCTGCCCAGGTGACAGGTGCATACCTGTCACATTGCCCAGAAGAGAGAACAGCCCAGCTCACCCTGAACATCCAGACCACAGGAGAGAGAATCCTGTATTACACCACATGACACAAGTCATTGATCTTTATTTAATTTGAGTACTATCTCTTTATTTAATCGTTAAGTAATTTATCTTTATTAAATTGGTAATATTTCTTTATTTAATCATTTAGGTTTGGGTATATAGTGCAACATGCCCGCTGTGAAGGATTTCAATCCTTTGGGGAGGAGAAGGGTAGCAGAGTCACAGGTGTACCAGGTAGCATCTTGTCACATGTCTGAGCCGCACAGACCAGGATGTGCTCTGTTCTCAGGTAGCATCTTGTCACATGTCTGAGCCGCACAGACCAGGATGTGCTCTGTTCTCAGTTCTTCTCTGTTCTTCTCTGTTTGGATAAAAGTTTCTGCTAAATGAATAAATGTAAATGTTCTCATCAGCACTGAAGGCATTTCAAACAAGACCATTTGCTTCATTCATGTACCTGCTAGAGTATAGCCTGTTGTGAGTTATAATTATAAATGATAAATACTAGTTGCATAATGTCCATTGTAATAATGCGTATTTAAAATGTAGTCAATATAATTTGGAGATGCTACAAATGACATTAAAATTGCTAATGAAAAAAAGGTGCAGGCTATATACAAGCCTAGATCACGTTTAACTGTCCTGTCTGTAAATGTTGTTTCAATTAAACATCCTGTGCAAGTGCACTAGAGGTGACCAATTACAGACAAACTTTCCTCCATGCTTGTAGACCAAGAGCAGAACACCTGTTCAAGACTACAAAAAGTTAGGCAGCTTGAAATTTACCGTGATTTTTAAAATTAATTCAGCTAAACAATTGAATCATTCTTAGTTATTTGAAGAGTCTAGGGATACTATCTGGCAATACCATTGCCCAAAACGTCTGTTATTAAGACGCGTCTTTTGATTACTAGGTTTGGAGAAAACAACTGTTTCAGCCAGGTGGATGGAAAAATCCCTACATAGGCTACTAGACAACACAAAAATATATAATATCGTTTTTGTTTTTATCTTTGAGCCTGAAACTGGCAATTTTTTAAGGTTTCAAGATTAAAGCAAGAGGAGAAATGCCTCTTGCTCTCTGAACGCAGAACGAAACGTAAAGAAGATCACATAATGTCCATAGAGCTGTGACCATGGTAGTCGCCCGCACCTGGACACGTCCGAATGTACATGTGTGCGCGCGCGTGTGCATTTATGCGTGTGTGGTTAGAGACTAGTGCTCTCCCTTTCTATCAGTCGGGAGGAATAAAGTCTTAGTGTAAATCACTTTTCCGACTGGCACCGCACATTAAACAACCGTGGCATGATTCCTTTTCTCTCAGCATATCCCTTCCCCGTTTCCTTATCAGCTCAAATGAGAATTCAGGGACCCCCAAATTCAAGGCCGGGTCTTCAAACAACAGAACTGCGGTTTACTTTTCTTCTGTCAAAATGGTATCCCAGATCCAATTTCAGATAGACCACGGGTTTAGCAATGATGCTTTTTGGTCTTCCAGAGACAATAGTTAATATTCTGACATGAGATCAGCGGTACCCCAAAACCTTTCTCAATATTTCATCGACAATCATGCAGCCTATAGTTTATACATAGCCTATAATATGATAATTATTGTGTAGTGCTTTGTGATCTGACAAATGTTAATAATTTGAATGTAATGCATCATCAAGTTTTTATTCCCATGTTCACGTAACGTATTTCACTTTTAATATAATGGGAAATAGCTTGGCGAGTTGAGGAACGAGAATCTAAAAAGCTACATCTAACTTGATTCTGTGACGATGATTTGAGGGTGACATTTAAAGACAATGATACAAATGACCCATGGCATTCAATTAAAAGTGTCATATTCCCCCACTTTTGTTTCTTGTGTTTTATATTTTCGACTTAAGTGTTGGAGGAAAGAAAAGCGCCTCGTGTTCCCTCCTCATTGACTTTTATCACTAAATGAAGCATATAAATGACCTGAAAGCGCTGGCTGTCGCATGAAATAAAATAAAATAAAGAACAATTATCCTCTCTTATTCTCTGATCTCGCGCTGAAAGGAGTCCTGGAGAGATAAGGCAGATTGAATTCGTCTATGGCCGCGCGGACGCTGTCGTGCTGAAATAAAACGTCAAGGGGAAGAGTTAAAGGGAGATTTAGGATGTCTATAATTTCAAATCATAATTTCCCCCCATTTTATTCTAAGATGGCATTTATCTTTATTTTTGTTTTAGACGACGAAGAAGCACTCGTGACAGAATGTGCTTTTTCAACATAAATCAATAGGTCACCCTTGATTCATTGCAAAAAAGGTGCCATCATCTTATGATACGCACAGTTCACTTCCAAAATATTCAAGTTTCTAACCATCCTGTAGGCCTATATATTTAAATGATTATTCAAATGTGAAATACAAACCTATCAACGTGATAATATCATGTTATTAAATGAATATTAATAGAGTGCCACTGTGCGCGCAAGACTATGCATAGACTACATGGAACGATTTCCATTATTTGTGTTGGGAAAAAAATGTCTGTATATTCTCTTAGTAGACCTATGTGCAAGCGAGCAAGACATATTAGGCTGTATTGCAATATCTTAGCGCTCTTTTATCTAAGTGCTCCTGAAAGTAATTATAATTGTCCAATTTCAAAGTTGAATCTGGATGCTTTAGGGGGTTGATGTAAAACTTCATATTCGGTTCAATGAAGTATCACCCTAATTTACAGCGCCAGATAAGAGCTAAGTCTGTCATAAAAATCGGAGCCCGTCTCCTCCCCCTCCCTCCCTAATATTGAGTTGCACCTTGGGCAATAGTGCAGAATCGAGAATCTTAACTTCTCTCAGCATATGTTCCTGGCAGATAAGTAAACAATCTGGATGTGAAATGATTTTTTTTAATTAATACAGTAATGCTATTACACCGCGGTGTGCAAATCCCATTCTGCCTGCGACAATAGACAAAAGTGGAGGCACATTTCCATCCTGTTTTTTGTTCATTTACTCTGAGAAACTTCGCATCTAAATCTTGGTTTCTGGTAGGCTATATTATTTAGAGAACAAAGTGATCTGAATTTAAAATCTATTATTTTAGAAGCTGGGGATAGAGATTGTTCTAACAACTTAAATGTAGGTAATATTGTTGTGTATGTTACAATTTAAAGATGTGTTTTAGCAGCAAATGTGGTAAAATCCAATAGTATAAACCTAGTTTTTTACGCAACAGTGGATGCAGATCAAAATAAAACGTTTTCCTTCTACTTTAACACATGAATGCGCGCACGGTCCAAGTTTGTCATTGTAACTACGCCATAGCCTTCTTTACAGTTTGAAATGATGAGGCACATGTACAAATCTTATATAATAATTTGATCAACCGCCACGTTGCTCAACTTGTGTGTATCTTAAGTTGTAATTAAGATGAGCGGTAACGCTCCCTCTTTTGTGAGGTTTAGTAGTCAAACAGGTCCTACAGCCCCAGGGGAGAGGCCCTTCTAACCAGTCAAACATCAAAGAACGCAATCGGTTCATTTCAGTGTCACAAAACACTACACTCGTTGCAATGAACATGTTTGGAACCAGTTTAAACAAAGTCATAATTGCCAAAAGGCGGAAATCGTTGAAAGAAGAAGCCACAGAAGCTTGACAGCTCGACAGAAGAAGATGCGGATCAGCAATAATGGTCAAATTGTAAGATTTCACGATAATAGGTTAAGGCCTAATCGTAGCCTTTGGCTGTCATTAATTGAAATAACTGTGATAGCATAGGATATACCCTATTGAGCCTCATTGAATCGTTACGTTTGATAGCGACTTATGAGCAACATGTCAGAAAAAAAGACAACACACTGTTTGCCGGTCAAAGGTCATGCAGGTCTCGATTAAAAAATGTGAGAATAGCAGAGGGCTTATGGATAAATCATTACTCATAAACAAACGCAAAACGATAGTCTTAAACCCCATGGACCATTTTAACGATTCAATAATTATAATTGCGTTGTTGTACTAACAGGCGTATTCAACCCAACCTTCCTCTATCGTCCTCGACCACACGCGTAAACAATCTACCACACATGGATTCTCAATGGTATGTGCCCGGTAAAGCCAGCACAATTAATGTCATAGCCTGTTTGTGATGTAGCCAGCCGAGTCCAAGAGACCTTCTGTTTTGTAAAAAGCCACGCACTGACAGCACGCGCTGTTATCTGAGATCTGCCCATTGGTTCCAGATGGCGTCCCACCACTCCAATCAAATATAACCTCAATCAAATGACGCTCATTACGCATTGGCCTTTCAATGCCTGGGTGGTACCATGAGGAAAGATGTTCTGAATGTAATCTACATTTTTTTAAAGCATTTTACACAGTGCCTCTTAAATATAGCCGAGCTATTTTGTAGTTTTCAATTTAGTCAATTTAGAATTACCCCTGTAATAATGTTTTTATTATATTTTTATTGTTTGGTCCTGGGTTTTAAAATAATATTTCTAACAGATATTAGGCAATAATCTAAATACTCCAATATCTGTTTATAGTTTTCAAATGCCATGGCTAATTGGGCATGCAAAACGCGCCACAATACGACCAAACAAAAATGTGATACTTTTGAAGACAGATTGTCTTTATTCAAAATGTCTTTGCTCAGCCTTAGAACAAAGCCCCGAGGTATCAACCTTCTAAATACATTTTCCTTTCCATAACATGACAGGTTTTTAAATTACCATTTTAGAAAGAAAATACAACATTAACTGCTTGACTTCAAATTGAAGTAATTCTTCAAAACAAAAAATGACGTGTGACTATTAGCACTGAACCACAGGAAAATGCAAAATGCAACATATTAAAAGATAATAATTTTTCATTAGTCATTTTAAATAGAATGTCTAGTTTTATGTGCCAGTTCGATAAATATAAGCAATACAACCCGTATATTTATTCAACTCCGAGTCCTGGTTCTGACCCTATCCATTTGACAATCCCCAATGCCAAACTGCAAAACATCAGGCCTATACAGGAAACAAGAACGCTAATCGTAAATTGTGCAAGCCAAATTTGAAAATAAAATGGTATCAATAATTCAAAACAAAATTATCATAGCATTGAAATGTACATAATAAATAAAGTTAAAGGCCTCCTTTTCTGGTTGCCATAAACGTTATAACATTTACAATTCTTACAGTTCAAAGGGCACCTGCCTTCACATCTAGTCCGAGCTCCATGCTGAGGTCAGGAACGTCGCGTGAAAAGTTCTTGCCAGTTTTGCTCTTATGTCCAAGGCAATTAACACTTTTCATGTCTTTTTTGGAGCGTTTTGTCCGTATATACATGCATTGCTGTATTCAAGTTAGGTTTTTAAAGAAAAGTCGCGTTACATAGCAGTGGCATGTGCTGATGAATATGGGTCTATGCCAGTCTTGGTCATACCTGGAAAAAGTATGTAGGCAACCGGGGGCTGTAAACTCGACGCTGACCAGGCGGTACAGTTACAGGGCACCACATAGCCCGGGTTTGTGGGCGACGGGTGGGTGTGGGTATGTTGGCTGGGACAGCCCAAACTGCCGAACGCACCGTTCTGATATCCCAAAGAGGAGGCGTACGGCAAAGTGCTCGCGGCCAGCGCATGGGGCATCTCGGTCATTTTCTGAATCGCGCTGGATGTAAACTGGCTCGGGTCAAGAAACGAGTACGGTGCAGATGTCGGTGGCAGGAAAGCCCTGGCTTTCTCTGCTGAACTCAAAAGAGAGTCCGCGGCTGACACAGGGAGTCCTTTCAAGTGATCCGTGTCCCCAAGGTAAGGCAAAGGGAAAACGTACCTGTCCTTTTTGAGTAAATTCTTGGGTTTGCGCCTGGGTCTGTACTTGTAGTCTGGGTGCTCTTTCATGTGCTGCGCTCGCAACCTTTTCGCCTCGTCGATGTACGGTCGCTTTTCAGATTCTGAGAGCAGTTTCCATTCCGCGCCAAGTCTTTTGCTGATTTCTGAGTTATGCATTTTGGGATTCTCCTGTGCCATTTTTCTTCTCTGTCCCCGGGACCAAACCATGAACGCATTCATGGGTCTCTTGATATGATCTACGGGCTTTGACATTTTAAGAGTGCACTTGTATCCCTCAATTAAGATAACGAGGAGAAAAGTTCTAGAACCAACCAAGGACAAATATTCACCTGTCTAGCAGCCGGACACAGATCATGCCACTTCTTAAGTGCTGGTGAGAGTGTCTGGAAACGGCACCAATAAAAATCCAGTAGCCAAAATGTTTCCCGGTTTGATAAATCGTTCACCTAGTCCAGATATTCTCTTTTTCAGAATCGTCTTGGTAAACGTAAAACCAGCAATATGCAAACAATCCTACAACGAGGTAATGCAAACTTCCGCAGTCGTCGAGGAGTCGTAAAGTGTTATGTTTTTTTCTCAGAGGTTTTCTTGCTTTGCAACGCACCTGGCTTGGAAATGAGAGGAAGCGCGTGAATGAGAGCCAAAAGCGGTGAAGTTCAAAGGCTGGGCTGGTTTGGTCTGCACGCCATCTGACATAATCGCAGGGCGTTCACTCACCAACCTGAACGCCCAATCAGCACAGAGAGACCGAACCACAATACCTCCACGAAAAATATGTATATTACTACATAAACAAAGATTGGAGGGAAGTGGGGTTACTCTATTCCCTTTCTGAATACATTTAGTGAACGCAACAAACGCAGACCTTCAACCTCTTTCCAGTAAAACCTGACTCTTACTAATCCATCCGTGAGAAATAACCTATAGTGTTGCTGTAGCTACCTTTAAGTATTACTGTTCAAAGGAAAGTGTATATTTATTTAAAACAATTTAGCATTAAAATATGTCTTTCGACCGAGCTATGAGGTATATTCTTTAACTTCCATTTACTAAGTCAACGGAATTTTGTCCACATTAATTTACAATCAAGTGCATAGACCAATTGAATCCGACTACATGTGCTGATTCAAGTAATTCAAAAATAGAACAGTTTAAAAGAATAAAAACATTTCAGTGGCCCCGCGCCATATACTTTCCCGGGGCTGTTGTCCCTGGGCAAATATTCATTACATTTTAACTTATTGTTCCGTTATTATCCCGTGGGGGCTTGTTTGGAACAATTTAGCTTCACATCGGAGGGCAACATGATCCTTTATTTCAAAGCCCAAACACACACGAACACATATAAGCTTTTCTGATAACCTGGAGTTTTATTTTAAAATTAAATTAATATTTTGCCATTACAGGCAAATGGCACTTGAATATGACAAACGCTAGACAAACGCTGTCCTGGAGACTTCTTAGCACGATGTAAATAGCACATTTACCCACGGCATTAATAGTAGCCTTCTCTGCACATTTAGGCTACAAAAAATATTAAAGACTGTGTCAGCGTGACATTTAAAAATATATATCGTTAAATTAAAAGCATAAAATAAATTCATTCTCAGATATTTATGCAGCCCAAAGTGTGAGTTTGTATATGCAAATTGGTGTATTTATAAGATCACTTTTCAATAACCCTGCGGGTAAGGAAGCTTGATATATGACTCCTTGCTGATTATTAATTGAAATGCACTCCGGTTGACCGGTATTCCATGGCTTTCTCGCGCGCTATAAGCTACACGAATGTATTATAAAGCAATATTGGTTGTGATAATCACTTAGGTTATTAACCACTTGTACTAAATGTCTATTCTCAAACATAAATATTACAGAGTTAAGCTATTGTTTTGTTTGTTAGCTTTTCCGAGAGTGCTTTCATTTGGGTTAGAGGTTAATGTCTCTTAGTCTAAATAAAGTTAGTTGAGCGTTTATAAATCATTCAGCAATGTTTCAAAATGACTTTGTGAACTGTTCGATTCTCTGCAGCCTCGCCCTGTATGAAGGACAACCACAAATCCGTCGACTGACATGACAGTCTCTCGGGGTGTTGGATGTGCTGGACTGAAGACTGTGAGAAGACCAAAATTGCATAAAACATTTTGTTATAAAATGTAGTTTATATTGGATAAAGTCATGGTTACTTCCTTGGTGTTGTTAACGCTATGGGCGTTTTTTTGTGTGGAATAATAAAATGGTTAGCGTCACCCATCTTCCTCCTTGGTGCTCAGTGTAAAAGGTAAGACAATATTTTCAAAACCAGCCGATATCTACAGAAAAGCTCAGGTCCAAAAGTCATAGAGCATCGCGTCTCTCTGCTAGTTACTGCAGCGTTTTTGTTTTGCTTTAGTGAATATAAGTAAAAAGGTGCTTGACTAAAAAGTTAAATTACAGCGATGGGATCGTAGATACGTAAATCGAATCATGCACGATATATAGATATATTGAAATCCGCTATAACGCATTTGAAAAAAATAATCTTATGATGTCGCGTCGAGACAGCAAACGCGCATAGCGCTAGTTCACACGATTAGCTACGATTCTTACAACAAAAACTAATTTTGACAAATGGTATGTGATTTGTTCCCGATGCAGTCAGGTATGCAGACTGGTTCAGTGTGTGAGGAAGTTTGGTCTGTGGTGCAATGTAGCAGTGCGAGGTCGATAAAGAGACATTAGACATCTAATAAATACGTAACATTTAATTGGTGCTATACGCCTCAACGCTTAGAATACCCGCATTTAGACTATTCGCTGCTGTTTACAATTACGCGTTCATTTGTAGAAACGCACGTCTATCCGTATAAGTCAATTCTTCAAAAGAAGACGTCAGATTAATACTTTATATAGTAGGCAAATCAGACACTATTCAAATTCATAACTAAACTAATTTATATCAGTTATATCTCCAGACAAACCCGGCAATCATTTTGGGCCTAATGGGTTTTGGGAGTTGACTGGATTTTGTAAAGAAAATTACAAAGCCAATTCCAACTGGTTTTGGGTTGCCTTATTCATTTCAAACTGAATGCAAGATGCTAAGGATATAGTCTGTACAGCTCTACCTCTGTACTAAATCACATCACATAGGTATTTTCGGTTACATTGCCTGTTCAATGAGAAGTGAGTGGGAAACGATGGCTCAAAATCCATTTACAGTAATAGGCCTACTCTGGTAAATATTGGCTTTTTTTTACTGAAATAGTCGAAACCACTATAGGTTACACACACACACACACATGCACGCACACACACACACAAGCATGCAGATTATCAAAGACATATATCCACCCATCTCCAACCAAAAATGTGAATGGTAGCCAACTGACATAGCGAGAGCCTGTTAGCCTGGTGTGCTCTGCGCTGTGCAGAGAGGTAAGCTCCGCTAGCGTAACTGTCCATGGTTCTGAAACGCTAAGTGGCTTTCTTCACTGCAAACTTGCGTCCTCCCTCAAAAACTCTTAAAAGCCCGGGTTGACATTTCAATGCCTTTTATTGTATTACCTTCCTATTTAGCTCTGGTTTCTGAGCTGAAAAGGGAGTTGGAGGGAAAAGTATATAGGTTTTTGGATTAAGTTGCCATATACATAACTTTATAAAGTATTTAGCCAAGGGGAAAGCTACCCAAGAGCAATAGGATGCATTTGTATCTCAAAGGCGTCCATGTACACAAACCAAATATTACAGAAAATAAATATACAATTTTGTGAATTTTTATAATTTCCCAACAGAGTTTGAGATGGATAAGTTGCTGTCACAGGACTTGGGGTGTGTTGAGGTTGGGGTTAGGGTGTGTTGGGGTTAGGGTGTGTTGGAGTTAGGGTGTGTTGGGGTGTGTTGGGGTTAGGGTGTGTTGGGGTTGATAAATGCGATATTGGTTAGCTGGTTCAATTTCACATTCAACATTCATCCCCAGAGGATATTAAAATAGATCCTAGCCTATGTGTGTCGTCTGTCCAGGACTGGGCTAGTAGGAAGAGAGGCCGTCATGTGAACATCCTGGCCGTGACACTTCGACTGTGAGAACACTGGAGAACATTGAGAGCATTTCTTGAAGACTTCAAGAAAGGCCAAACTTTTGGTCTAATGTCAAACTTAAATTGAGTGAGTGACCTGGGTATGAGTCCCTCACCTGTCATCTCCTGACTGGCTCCAACCCCCCTCTGCCACGTGTCTGCGGGGGCAGAACCAGGGGGGCAGAACCAGGGGGGCAGAACAAGGCAGGAGCACCAGGAGGTCAAAGGGGGGGCTTGTGGTTGAGCAGCAAAGCACAGCCAGTTTTAACTCCTGTCTACATGTGCCCTCTGCTCCATGCCTGCTTGCATTATTTCACACATTTAAATTCTAAATGTTTGTTCTGGCCCAGAGTCTTGGCTCGGTCGTTCTAAACTGTGGAAATTGATTTTAGTCAGCTGTCACAGCAGGCAGGCTTCTAGAACTCCCACGGAAATACATATTTACAAAAATTATGTTTTTTCAGGGTTTTTTTCCGGGAGGGGTGTTTCATTAGCTGTCTGCCCCCTCGTATGCCTCGTAAGATGAAGCGGCTGGAGTCGGACTGTCCCTTCAGCGAAGTAGAGGAAAGTCAACATCCAGATCCCTCTACTTCTCTGTGGTACGTTCCCACTCAGTAGTCTGTGAGGAGTCCCACAACTGCAGGCCAGTCCAACTTTTGATATTTAGGGACCATATTTCACTCCTTTCTGAGTATCAATCAGTGACAAGAGTTGTGGAAAAAGATCTGGGCTGCAATGAGATAAACTTCCAACCAGAGACTTATAAAAGGAAAATGTACAATCCTCACGGTCATATCTTTTTACAATAAGACATTTTATTAAGGGTGGAATAAAATAGTTTCATGGCAGAGCTTGGACCGTGAAGAAAGTAGATGATTTTGAAAGGTAGACAAAATGATTAAATGGCAATGAAACAGAATGGAAATTAAAATAGGTTCAAGGCATCAGATAGTAATGAAAGAACAGGGCCAATACTTCAAAGACCAAGAGTTCCACATCGCACAATTATACAAAACAATTAGGATTAAAGGCGAACACCGGAGATAGCAGGAGATACGGATAAATTATTTAAAAAAAAGAAAGATGTGACTCTGGTCTGACCTTCATTAAGAGAGAAAAGCGGTGCTGGCTCCGAGCTGGCCTTGCTAGCGAGGCCTTCTCTCTCAAGGCTGTCACATGCCAGATAAGATTAGCGAAAGGATCCAATCTGCTCTCAAATCGGTTATAATCATCAGTTTGGTTAAAATATTAGAAGACTTAACAAAGAAACAAACACACGATAGTCTGAAGGAAAAATATTTCAATGAGCCAAAATCAAAATCAACACACAAAGTTTAAACACTACACAGGCAGTGGCTAAACACATCGTCCAACATCACCAACAAAACAGACCCAACCTGCTTCTGTCCAGGACATCACAGCTGGGCTTGGCTGTCAGGAAGTTCCTCCGGTCAGCACACCTGTCAGAGTCCTCCCTGGCTCGTGTTCAGAGTAGAGGGGAGAGAACAGCTCAGTTTAGAGAAATGGACTGCAGATCAGGAAGTTGCAGGTTCTGAATACTGACCTCACACTGCTGGGTTTGAACTGTCTTCCTCATCAGAGACTGTTATATCCCATATTCCCATTCTGCCCCTCATTCTGCCCCTCATTCTGCCCCTCATTCTGCCTCCCATTCTGCCCCCCATTCTGCCCCTCATTCTGGCCTCCATTCTGCCCCTCATTCTGCCCCTCATTCTGCCCCTCATTCTGCCCCTCATTCTGCCCTTATTCTACTCTTCAATCTGCCCTCGTCTCTGTTTCCAGTGGCCTTCCTAGACGCTGCCTTAGAGGAGATGAAGGGTGAGTGGACACCCGCTCCCCTGTTCTCCTGGCTGGGGCAGATCTAGGTACAGTAGGCAGGAGCTAAAAGGGCAGCCATGAAAGAGAGGCAATTAAAACATCTGACGGCTTCTGAAGGCAGATAAATTGATTTAGATGTAAAATTCAAATAATACAAAAAAAATATATCGAAGGGGGTTGATTAATTATTTCCCCCCCAGAGATCTGTTCTATTGCTGTCAGATAATGTATCTGTTTTCATTTTCTTTACACTTCTACTGCAGAATCAAGAGAGCAGTGGTTCAAAAGACACGGCTCTGTTTGGCTTTCAGAGGCCTCGTTCTAAACACGGCTTTGAAACATTTTAATGTGTTTCAATCTGTTGTGTGGAGATGAAAAACAAAAAACTATTCACTCTTTAACCTTTGTTTGTGCAGCTGCATTTATTTTGCAGTCATAACTGGTCATTTATTCACTTGAAAATGTTGTTTTATTATATTTTTCTATAACAAAATATAATAAAACATAAGATAAGATAGTATACATGTTGTATTTAACTGAACACAATTTAATTCAATTTAATTCATCCTAAAGGCAGATATTTTGATCATCAAGTTGCCCTAAACTTCTGCTAAAATATAGTAAATAATCAGGTTTAATAAATAAAAAATCTCTATTATAAAGACACATGAGTCCAGGTCCATGCCTTCATTCAGTGGCTGATGTTGCAAACCATGTGAAACCCAGGTTCAGGTCAGTAGAACACGTGTCACCAGGTACAGTCTCCTGGTCAGTAGAACACGTGTCACCAGGTACAGTCTACCGGTCAGTAGAACACGTGTCACCAGGTACAGTCTACTGGTCAGTAGAACACGTGTCACCAGGTACAGTCTCCTGGTCAGTAGAACACGTGTCACCAGGTACAGTCTCCTGGTCAGTAGAACACGTGTCACCAGGTACAGTCTCCTGGTCAGTAGAACACGTGTCACCAGGTACAGTCTCCTGGTCAGTAGAACATGTGTCACCAGGTACAGTCTCCTGGTCAGTAGAACATGTGTCACCAGGTACAGTCCCTCATTCAGAAGTTGGCGAGAGCTCAAGGCTTAGAATTCTGGACTAAAGCACCACTCCACCTTCCACGACCAAGACTATCACTGAATCAATAGCTCCTCCCCGCTCTCTCTCTCCCTTATCTCTCTTTCTCTCTCTCTCTCTCTCAGTCTCCCCCACCTTTTTCTTTCCCCCCCTCCTTCCCCTCACTATCTCACCCTTCTTTGGCTCTCTTTTCAACCTAGGGTTCATTGTAGGATGTCAAACAAAAGGGTTTATCAGAGGCTCTTAATGTACCCCCCACCTCTCTCCTCTCTCTCGGCCACCAACTCCTTCTCTTCTTCTCTTTTCTCATTCATTTATTCCACTGTGTGTGGAAATAGGCCGGGCAACAATTAATTTCAGAGTGAATTCAGGCAGGATCTATTACCCTCTCTGCCTGTATTGCTCTAATGGAAATCTATTTCACTTCTCTTTTGTGTCCAATATAATTTAATGCCCATTTTATTAATGGCCTGAAATAATTACGGAAGCCTTTTGTGATTCTTGAGTATGTTTCATTTAATTGTGTAATAAATGTCTAATCATGGCCCCCATCTGACGCCATTATGGCATTAAAATTAACAATTACGCCACAAATGTCTTGGTGAATGCGTTGGGGTCTATAGAAATCGCTGCTGATAACAAGACACATATAAATCATTCATGAGAAAAAAATCTCCAAAAAGAGGAGTGAGAGATAGGAGGGGAGGGAGGGGAGGGGAGGGAGGGGAGGGCAAAAAGAAGTCGGTAAAGAAAAGAGGAGAAGAAAGAGGGTGAGTTTTCTTTATTCAATTGAAAAGTGGGGATGGCCAAAAGATAGGGCATTTTAAAACTGTGTCACCCTCTCCACTTCCTTTCTTCTCGTCTTCTCTCTATCTCCCTTTAATTTGCCCCCCTCTTTATTTTTGAAGTAACAGATTTCACTTTGGGAATTCATTAACCGTTAACTTGGACGATAAAATATCTATCACAACCTCCGCCCGGTTCCTTTTCTAAGCTGCGTGGCGCCCCGTTTCGCCGTTGTGGGTGACCGAAGGCAATTAAAGAGGCCTCGCGGGCCCCCTCCTCCCCTCTCCCGGCTCACTTCCTCCCCACTAACAGGAAGGCTGCTCAGCCTACCAGCAAGAATTGTTTTCTTAGTTGCCAAGTACCAAAATTTCACGGTGTGGGAAAACTCCATCTGCCACTAAAAAGCCTTGTCGGTTCCTCTATGTCACTTCCAAGCTAATATTCCACAATTGGTTTTGGTGAATCTATTCTTGTGGTATCTTTGACCATGATGTACACAGTGGCTTCCAGAGCAAGACACTGCACAACTCCAAGCAGGGTGTTGATACCAGTTGTCTCCAAAAGCTCTGTATTTAAAGCTACTCCAATCAACTGCTACCTGTGCTGTCGTGTGGCTATAAATCTCTGCAGATATGAGCGGAGAGTGCGTTCAAAAGATTACACTCATGATACCAGCAGTGCAGTGGTTGGATAACAGGGAAGACTCATCTATAGTGATATTGTTGTGATATTTACTGAAGCCTGCCTTGGGCACTCAAAACCCCATCTGGCTCAACTTGTTGGTCCACCTTAATGTGAGGGAGTCAGACTGTCCTTAGCATCCCTCAGCAAGACCTAGAGAATCTTCCACAAATACTGACATCAGTTAGATCAGTTGAAGAGAATGTCTTTTTCTGTTTAGAGGAATAGGCACTGTTTGATAATAGCTTGAAGGTTAGCTGATTCATTACAACATTGCGGTACGAACTGGAGGTCAGCTTTTATAGTTTACTACACCACATCACTCAGCTCATGGGTCGAGCACAATCATATAATCACCTTCATGAAAAAGTCTTCTCTACGTCTTCACTGACCTTAGATAAGAAACTGAGAGTACTTGAAGCTTTACCGTGTATATCTATACTCACATCTACAGTTCTCTTCACACAGATATGAAAAGTTATGCGTAATATTTCAGTTGAAGGGGGCTTCATAAGGATTCATAACACCCAATTTAAACATTTCATTACAGCTGTATATGTGTGGGAGTTTACTGTAATTCATACCTACACCCAGCACACTTGAAAAGTATTTTTCAAACTTATATTGTAAATGTTTTCACGTGAATGGATTTAAATGTTGCCAGACCATTTTTAACAGCATTGATGGCCAATTTCCACACGCCTACTGTTTTTTTGGTCTTGGGCAACATAATTTTATTTCGAAAAAAAATCTATTTTGTCACAAAACAATGTGCCAATATCAAAACATGAAGGGGTGCAACAATTCAACAAGCCCCCGGTTCGGTTCGGTTTTATGGGTCACGGTTTTGGTTCGGTTTTGTTAACCACATTAGGGGGACGAAAAAAACATTACCATTTCAGTGTTCTCTCTGTATTTTCGGTGTATTTTCTGTATATCCGGCGTAGATGCCTCATCATGATAGATGTATTACCGTTAGCACAGGGCTGCTAACTTTTCAAAAAACCTTGGGAGTGAGATTTGGTGGGGCCAACCCAAATTTTGCTGCGTTCTAACCCCCCTCTAACCCCTTTCACGGGTGTTCGCGCGTCTATGTTGCTTCACACCATGTGCCTGCGCCTCCTCCGTTACTGTTTACAACGTTAGCAGGACTACATGATTGGCGTTGCCTTCTCAGTTTGAGAAATACAAGGTGTGGCGTAAGAGCGTGTGAACTGGTTGAAATACGTGTGTCTCACGGCCAATGCGTGAGAGTTGGCAGCCCTGGTTAGCATACTTTACAGGTGCCTAGCTTCGTATGATTTGCCTCTCTCCAGCAGTGTTGTCATCTCCTCAGTAAGGAAAGTAGCAGTGCTGCGCGAGGCTATAGTGAGACTGACCGCCTGTGAGTGCTTTGGGACGGCGGAGGAGCTCACAGCAGCACCCGCTGCTCGTTGAGAACAGTACTGCAAAAGGATCCGTGCTTTCACGTCAGAGTCTCTAAAACACCAGCAGCAAGTCTCCAACAACACCGGCAAAAGCCGCTAGATTTGTCGGTAGTCGCTTTTGACAATAAAGGAGGGTTTGGAAAGTCGCCAGATATAGCGAGAAAGTTGCTAAGTTGGTAACACTGCTCTCCAGTTCCTTCCAGTACGTGACTCGTCATTGATATACTGACAGTTAATTGGACAGCTACACTCCGGGAAAGGTTACGGGAGAGGGGAAGGACAAAGGGTGTTACGCTGTGTTTTCTCGTAGATCCGAAAAACCGCGGTTTACATGTAAAAACCAAATCGTGGTTTGTGTGTTGAATAATAAAAAAAAATTTGGTTCAGGTTTGCACCCCTAATGAAGATATCATGAATGTTTTTGCTCTCAGGTAAAGATTTACTGAGGCTATACAGCATTAGTGAACACACTGACAGAAGGATAATGACTTTCAGGCACCAGGTTGAAATAAAGCATTCTCTAAATGAAGCGTAGCTCAGCTAAATGATGTCTCCATAACCAAGCACAGCTTTACAGTCCATAAATATGCCCATTAAGGATCTCTCCTCTAAACATATCCCCACTCATTTAATTAATCTATTTAACTGATGTGCAAATTAACCTTGGCATTTTCACAAAGGCACTTTTATGCAGCGCACCTCACACCTCTCTTCACTCTTCTTCCAACCAATTTAATTCCGAGCTCCAGATTTCATGGTCAATTTTATTTTGCTCACTCTCAAGGAGTTCCGTCATCAATTCTTCACAACTTTTCATGTCCCCTTTCTCTCCAGATCCGCTGCTAAATCGCCCGTTCACGTTGTTAACTAAGTGTGACTGCGACGACCTGCTCTTTTCAATATGCAGTTGGAGAGCTGACCTCCAGCCGTAATTAGTTTGAGTCTTTGTTTATCCTTTATCACAGTCTCATTTTCACTCGCTTTCCTGTCTTTGTTTCCCAAGCTACAGAAAGCTACAGAGGAGAGCCCCCTTCTCGGAGATCACATCAGACTCATCCAGAGAGAATGGGCTGATGCCCCGGCAGGCTGGCCTTGACTCTGTGTGGGAACAGCTAGGCTGAGGACCGTGACACGTTCAGTAGAAACTTTGGCTGTTTATTTGAAGGCTGCCCACACAAGGACTTTGTAACACTTATATAAAGCTTTCCAACTGAGTAAGTTGTTACTTAGACTGTGATTATCATATTTTTTGTTATGATTTGGAACATTTTGGCAATTATTCTCCTAAAAGCTAAACATTTCTATACAGTCCAATACACACAAAGAATCTCCAGTGAATGAAACAATTTATTACATGGGAGATTATTTACTACCATAAATTTCTTTTTTGTGTTGTTATTTAAGCTTCTGATGGTCACCTCTTTTTATGTGTCTTTGGTGTTTTTGATACCTCAACAAAAGCACCGTTACAAAGCATGTGTGTTCAGTATTCACCCTGTGTTCAGTATTCACCCTGTGTTCAGTATTCACCTTGTGTTCAGTATTCACCCTGTGTTCAGTATTCACCCTGTGTTCAGTATTCACCCTGTGTTCAGTATTCACCCTGTGTTCAGTATTCACCCTGTCCTCATCCTGTAGTTTCACCTACAGACAGCTTGGTCCCCTGGAGAGAGTTATGGTGTGAACACGTTATTCCTGGTGAATCCTACAGGATGTTCCACTGAGCTTTGTGAGTTTCTATTCACATGATGTGTTTAGGTCTCTCCCGGTCAGGTCTCTCCCGGTCAGGTCTGTCCCGGTCAGGTCTCTCCCGGTCAGGTCTGTCCCGGTCAGGTCTCTCCCGGTCAGGTCTGTCCCGGTCAGGTCTCTCCCGGTCAGGTCTCTCCCGGTCAGGTCTCTCCCGGTCAGGTCTGTCCCGGTCAGGTCTCTCCCGGTCAGGTCTCTCCCGGTCAGGTCTCTCCCGGTCAGGTCTGTCCCGGTCAGGTCTCTCCCGGTCAGGTCTCTCCCGGTCAGGTCTGTCCCGGTCAGGTCTGTCCCGGTCAGGTCTCTCCCAGTCAGATCTCTCACGGTCAGGTCTCTCACGGTCAGGTCTCTCGTGTCTGGGTCAACCACAGTAGAAAGTCCTACATCAGTCAGATCTGTGCAGCCCAAACACCACTTCTAGTTTTTCTTTTCTTTTTCGACAATCACTACCACACTATTATTAAGACAACAGCTACTAATGACAATATCTATACTGATTAAAACAACTAGGTGAGTAAAAATCATATGAAATAATCATAATACTTAATAGTCATAATCATAACTCAAATTCGTAATTCATTTTTCCAGGTCTCTCAAGTTTCTGACATGTTAATGCCCATCCACCATCTTCATCTCAATCCATGTGAACTCTACCCATTGTTTGTGTTGAGCCCAAAGGCAATAATAGGAGAACAGGCCGATCAGCCTCTCTTGGCAAAGACGGTAAATGAGGGATCCCTAGACTCTGGGATTACCCTATTATTGAGGAGACGTTCCACTAAGCTCTCAACACTGACACATATTCCTGTTCTATGGCCTATTCACTTTGAAATATGTCTTGTCAGGGCGGCTTACTGAAATCTACATAATCCTTTCTTCATCACAATTAAAGATACCAGTGAACAATAAAATTGCTTGCTCCCTGGTTTGTTTCATCTTGCTTTGGAGAGAAAGAAAGGAAGAAGCTGGGTTAGGTTTAGGTTTGGGTTTAGCTGGAATCTGGAGGCTGTTTCAGACACAGCCGGACTGTCTGGAGGCGAAGATTGATGAAGATGTGTTTTTTGGGGGACATTGTCTACAGTAAATAGGAAGTGCAAGGAGGTGTGTGTGCCTGCCATGTCTTTAGAGTCAGGGTCAGCCATGCTAGCAGGAGCAGCCAATCCCCAGGCCAGGACGGATACCTGCACAAGGCTCTAACTCTCTCGCTAGAAAGACCGCTGTGTGTGGTGAGGTCTACACATGCCTCATATGTGCACCTGTCAGGTAGTGAAGGAGGGCAGAGTAATGAACAGCGATAAGTCAGAAGACTGAAGGACTCAAAGCCCAAACACACCTCAAGTATTAAATAAACAATCAGCACAGAGCAGGGCCAGCCGATGACTCCTGACCTTGCTGAAGGGACGTAGAACCCCGCAGGTCTGCTAATCGTGGTGTTGATGGTTCAGGGAGAGAGTTAGCTTAGCATATAATTAATGCCTAATAACCCCTTTATTGTTTGTCAACACTTTCATTCCCACTGTCTTTTTATCCTTGCTTAATAATGCTCTGAGTGCTGCAGGGCCGGCAGCTTCTGATAGCATCTTAAGCCTCTTGTTTCAATACCCTGGTCTGGCAGCAACAACACTGGCCAGTTGCTCATTTACAAGCAGAGATAAACACACAGTCCTTAATCTGTCTTCTGCTAGTCCTCCACAGTCTTTAACCCTTCCACTCCCAGGTCTCTTACTACTTGCCAATTCAATTTCTAGTCCAAGACTCAGCCCTAGTTCTAGACCCAGTCCCAGACATAGTTCAAAGTCCCAGTTCCAGTCCTAATCCCAGTCCCAGTCCCTGTACTGTCCCAGTCCCTGTACTGTCCCAGTCCATATTCCTGATCCCTGTCCCAGTTTGCTGCTGTGAGCTTCTCAAATCTCAGCAGTGTCACCTGCCATCGCACCAGGGCCGGCCCCGACAAGCACCACCAGGGCCGGCCCCGACAAGCACCACCAGGGCCGGCCCCGACAAAACCACCAGGGCCGGCCCCGACAAGCACCACCAGGGCCGGCCCCGACAACCACCACCAGGGCCGGCCCCGATAACCACCACCAGGGCCGGCCCCGACAACCACCACCAGGGCCGGCCCCGACAACCACCACTGACAATATAAAGGAGGAACGCCACCATTCCATTACAGAAAGGAACACACCATGACCTCTGTGTAAGAAAACACTTGCCCTCTTTTCTTTTGGTTGCAAAACTCAAATAAGAAAGCTAGACAGTGGCTCACCCAGGTTTCTACGTGTCCCTCTTCAGAAGGCTGCAGATATGAACTTCTAGCTTGCGCTCAGAGAACCTTAATCACTGACATTGATGTCTCAGCAAGTCAGTTTAAAGTATCTCACCATCAGTCAACATTGTGGCTGCTAAGCCACCTAAAAGAAAACAGACAATTCACTGTTCAAACTACAACTACAAAAACTACAAAAACAATAGATACTGATGATCTCAGCTCAAAGGTCTTTAAGGCTGTCGACTAGGACTACATCAGGGCTGGTGGACTATAATTACTGGGAGGAAATATATAATTAAATATGAACGCGTGAATCACTTACACAAGCTCATTACAGCTTATGCTATCCACTCTATTTTCCTTTCAGTTTGAATGAGACAAAAGAAGGACAATATCCCATTAAATGCTGTTTTCACATCCCATTCAGTCGTATTGAAACTGGAGTGGCAGTGTTTTTCTGTGGATTAAAGTCTGATAGCACTAGAAAAGGACAACAATTCCCTGCTTTGAAGACGTGTGAACACACAACGAGAGAAAGACTGGAGGAGAGAGAGAGAAGGAGAGAGGGAGAAGGAGAGAGGGAGAGAAAAGGAGGGAGAGAAAGAAAGAGGCAGGAAGGTTTTAACACACTGCTGGTCTGTGTAGTGAATGAATTATGAGGGAAATGGTGATTACTGTGTGGTGGTGCTGGGATCTCCCTGGCGGTTGGATGCAGATAGCAGCTCCGGGGGGCAGGAGGGGGGCAGAGAGGTTGTGATTTATGGGTAGCAGAAAGCTGATAAGAACGCGCCCCCCATTTAACGCCTTATCGCCTGAGTTAAAGAAAGGCCACAATTTGCAGCATTCTTAAAAGTCCCAGATGTGACTAATCTCTGCAACCTTACAGACAATCCGTCTCAGTAAAAACTATAGATCACTCCCTTGTCTCACTGATCTAGAACCTTCTTCACCCCTCAACGCAGACCCAGACAGGGAGGAAAACGAGAAAGAGAAAACACACACACACACAGATAAACTCTCTCTCTCACACACACACAATTGAAGACAGTTAGGGTTATGGCCTCAATAACATTGCCAGCAGGTCAATATAATGGCACACTTTGAAGAAGAAAAATACATAACATTTTCACTGGTTAAACATTCAGAGGTTAATTCCTGTAATAATGATACCGTAAGCATGAATGAGAAAAATGTCACTAAGACAACAATAAAGACCTATAGACTATACATCTAATTTGCATTTCTAGGCCTTCAGACTGTTGCACATTTTCTACTTGGTATATGTTTAGCGTATGCACCTTCCTGTCACAGTAAATTCTTTGTTTGTGTGAACTTACATGGCAAATAAAGCTCATTCTAACTCTGATTCATGTTTGACAACACAGGATTGATGGCCATGCCACTGCTGGGAGTTTGATTGAACTTGAAGTATTGGAAACTGCTGTTGTTTATGAAGACAGCAACAAGAGACTCAGAGCTGTTTCTCCAATAAACTAGGCTCTGACACAACCCCTCTCCCTAATCAATACTAATCACAAAAATAATAATTACTCTGTGGAGCTTTAGGAGCAAAATTGATTTTGAAGGCAGTTGTTTGCATCAGTGTCCTATCTGGTCCTAATAATCTTTAAGGTGTTTCACTTGAAGTTGGAAGACCACAATCGGTTCGCTTGGAAGCGCATGAATGTCATTGCAAGGTCCAGGCACGTTTATTGATGTATTGAACTCTTAACGTTGCTAACTTTCATGATGTGGATCCCAAATCCCTCCTTTTTTCATTTTATTTTTACTACACAAATGAAATCACAACACATTCAGAACCTGCAATATTTTTCATAGTCCGAAATGCTGCTAAACTGTTTAATAGAATCATATCTTGTCATTCAGTATAATTTTTTTTAATCAAAAAATCTAAAGTTACTTGTCATCTAAAGGTGGGGTAGTTGTGCATCCAACTAACTGTACAACTGAACTCAGTCTAATTAGAGCAGGGAGTCAGGTGGCTGAGCGGTTAGGGAATCGGGCTAGTAATCAGAAGGTTGCTGGTTCGATTCCCGGCCGTGCAAAATGACGTTGTGTCCTTGGGCAAGGCACTTCACCCTACTTGCCTCGAGGGAATGTCTCTATACTTACTGTAAGTCGCTCTGGATAAGAGTGTCTGCTAAATGACTACATGTAATTATCTGTGTCTGTTACAGTAGGCCTACACTGTATGATAGATGCCTGATAACAGTTCTGACTCTCTGGTTTGGTGAAAATAGTGGTACAGTATAATCAAAATGTACATATCAGTCAGCATTATTACTATTTGAAAGGTTCTCTCTTTAAATTAAGAGCATTATTACTCTTCTTATGCCTCACTGTGTGTAATTAGTGTGGGATAGACAGACGATGGCTGATTCATTCTTAAGTATTCATGAAACTCAGTGATCTGACTAATGGAATTTTTCAGCACGGTGGCATCTTGCATCTCCCACATTTCTACAGATTAACCTGCTTCAGTCTCCTGACTGGGTTAAACAGCCCAGATACCTGAGATACCTGAGAAATCTGTCTCTTTCTTCTCTCCCTCCCCTTCCCTTTAAACATACACACACACATACCACACATACACAGGCACACAAAAGAAGCCGCACACCTACAGCAGGTAGCATAAAAGTCAACAAACCTTATTGCACCTGTTCCTGTCAGTGTGAGGAGGAGTAGGCGTGCTTGTCTGCAGGGCAGAGGAGGGAGGCCGGGGCTGAGGTGCTGGCTGACCTGCGTACCTATTTACTGTTAACGGAGCCCGTGTAGCGTGCCTCAGGGCAGGCGGGCTAGCCTTGGCTCTGGCCCGCTCTGCTCCCTCTCTACCAAGGACATTCATCACAGGCTCCGCTGCAATGCCAGGGTCACACACATAATGAGGCGGGTCAGCGTGCTAAAAGTAAAGCTGCGATTGGATCAAAGGCAGGTAGCGACCGGGTCAAAGACCAGCACCTCACTGTGTTCTGTCCTCGCTAAACGGCCTGTTGTACAAACACCCTGACCTCCTTATCCTGCCTGCTCTCCTGCTTCCCTCCCCCTCTCCTCCCCTCACTCCACTCCCCTCTCTTCCTGCTCCATGCAGCCTCCACCAGAACTCAGGGTTGTTTGAGATTCTCTCTTTGTCGTGGTTCCACAGGGAACGTTTCACCGGTGACATGACATTTGGCGGTGTGTAAACACAGGGGGTTGTAGGTGAATGTGTGCGTTTACGGTGTGTGTGCTGGGAGTCTGTTCTCGGTTCTCAGGAGGCTAGGCCTTTTGGTCTGCTGGTCCACCCCAATGCACCCAACCACTCAGGCTACATCCTCCTCCCCCTCCTCCCCCTGTCTCCCTGCTCCAGCCCGCCTGTGTGCCTGACAGACAGATTATATCTGCCATGCATCTCCAGCTCTGGGGTTCTATCAGTCTCCACCACCGGCCTGGCGCTCTCACATGGCCTGCACATTTCTCCTGCTTCTCTCCGTTCAGATAAGATGAAATATCAGTGACTGAACATATTTTATGTATGAAATGCAGCTCGTGACAAGCAGTCAAGCATCAGGTTTGTTTAAATAGATGATTGCTATCAGCTATTCTCTCAACAGAGTTTGGCATTGTTCTCTGTTTACAAAAAAATAAAATTGCTGTGTTGCTTCTTTTTATTATCTACTTCTGATGCTTTCTTAAGAGAGCTTCTTGTGTGAAGCTGCTGAGATAATTATGATGGGACTGTCAGGACAGTGTGTTAGACAACACCCCTTCAGGCCAATTCCTGGGTCTGGTTCCCTACACATTTATTCAGAGAACGTTCCAGCATATTATTTATTGGGATTTCTCTCTCGTCAGTGAGATGACACTTCTCCCTCCGTGTCCTGTTGTTACTATCAGATACTGAATGATTTCCATTTAGTGCTTAAGGTTGTGGTTGTCAGTTTACACCCCACAGCTTTGTGACGGGGCGAAGAAGACCTCACTCCTGCTTGGAGCTGATGATTTTCTACAAGCAGGCGCCATGGCGACAGACAGGATGTGGGCGGAGCTCTCTGTAGTCACTGTGTGTATTAGTGTGTGTTGCTGTATTAGTGTCTATTAGTGTGTTTTTGCCGTAATAGTGTGTAATTGTGTTTTGCCATATTAGTGTCAGGGAGTAGAGACAGTAGTATACAGGTAACCCTAACCCCATAAAAGGTACAGTGACTATAAGACGGGAACGTCTATGTCAACTGTATTCAACATTCAAATCCACCACGGTCATTACAACACAAAGACAAAAGCACAGTTTCAAAGACAAGCACACAATAACCTTGAACCATGCCCTCAGCCTCTCAGCCTCCCCCAGCCTCGCTGCCTCCCCCAGCCTTGCTGCCTCCCTGTGTCCTGGTTAAGCTTGGCTCCCTCATTGTCCCAGGCCCCTGGTTGTGTCTCTGGGCAGTCCTGCTGCACAGCACTACCCCCACACCACTCATCTGCATGTAGACACACGGGGGGACACACACGGGTCATTACCATAACAAGCTGGCGTGTTTCTGAAGATACACTTGTTCAGGACAGACGGGGGGCAGGGGGAGGCAGGAGGGGGGAGGCAGGAGGGAGGAGGGGGGGGCCAGGGCGGCGATGCACCCTGCTTTATTTCAATAACAACAGCCACACACAACGCCCAGCTAGTCAGGGTTGAATCCACCACTTGGGTCCTGATGGACTGATAAGAGACAGATGCTGGAGAAGGCTGCAGCTAACCCTAACCCTATCCCAGACATGGTGTCTTGACCTTCGTTTGCTCCCTTCACTCCGCCACAGAATGACCTCAGGACTGATCCTAATTTTAGACATTGAGGAACACCAGACACGTGATTAACACCAACTGAAAGCAAGTTACGTTAAAAAAACTGCTAAAATGTTCCTGAAAATGGATGTTTCTGAAAATTTATGTTCAAATAACCAAGGTGTCCTTTGTTTAGGAAGGTTTTTCACTATTAGATCTAAATCCTCCTATTCTCACAGCAGCATCTTGGCTGGCTGGGTGCTGAGATGATCCTGCTCTGTGTTCACTGTGAGGCTTCATCTCTCCCTGGTGAGCCTCAGAGAGAGCTCACACACACACACACACACACAGACACACACACACACACATACCCACACACACACACACACACACACACATACCCACACACACACACACACACACACACACACACACACACACACATACCCACACACACACACACACACACACACATACCCACACACACACACACACACACACACACACACACACACACACACACACACACACACACATACCCACACAGCCTTTTGCCTCCCAACACAGGTTGTCCCCTGTGTGAAATCTGGGTCTAAACTCTTATCCCAAGTAGGCCGCGCCTCACTGCCGCTCCAGCATCCAGGCAGCGCATCCCAGATCCAGAACGAGATGTCCTAAATCCCTGCCTGGTTTCCTAATGTGTGTGTGTGTGTTATGTTAAATGTGGCTTAGCTCCGTCTGGGCCGTGCGCAGGAGAGAGCCTGTTCACAGTTAGTGGAGGGGTTGTAAATATGTGGTAACACTTTCAGGGGTAATCCTCCTGCACAAAGACTTGCCAGAGATTACGGCCCGGTTGTCTGACGAGGAGAATCCCCGGTCTGTGTAGATCTGGAGCACGCTGCAGCAGCCAGGCTAGCGCCTCGCGCTCGTAGCGTAGCAGCCAGGCGGAGAGGGAAACCTGGGGCATCTCCAGGGTCACCAGGTGGTTAGGGTTAGCACTAACTATGTAGGGTTAACCTTAACCACCACGTTAGGGTTAGGGTTAGCACTAACTATGTAGGGTTAACCTTAACCACCACGTTAGGGTTAGGGTTAGCACTAACTATGTAGGGTTAACCTTAACCACCACGTTAGGGTTAGGGTTAGCACTAACTATGTAGGGTTAACCTTAACCACCACGTTAGGGTTAGGGTTAGCACTAACTATGTAGGGTTAACCTTAACCACCACGTTAGGGTTAGCACTAACTATGTAGGGTTAACCTTAACCACCACGTTAGGGTTAGGGTTAGCACTAACTATGTAGGGTTAACCTTAACCACCACGTTAGGGTTAGGGTTAGCACTAACTATGTAGGGTTAACCTTAACCACCACGTTAGGGTTAGCACTAACTATGTAGGGTTAACCTTAACCACCACGTTAGGGTTAGGGTTAGCACTAACTATGTAGGGTTAACCTTAACCACCACGTTAGGGTTAGGGTTAGCACTAACTATGTAGGGTTAACCTTAACCACCACGTTAGGGTTAGGGTTAGCACTAACTATGTAGGGTTAACCTTAACCACCACGTTAGGGTTAGGGTTAGCACTAACTATGTAGGGTTAACCTTAACCACCACGTGGGTTAGGGTTAGCACTAACTATGTAGGGTTAACCTTAACCACCACGTGGGGAAATAAAGGTTCCCTTCAGCTGCGAGGGAGAATATCGGTCTACTTAAGGTTGTCAGTGAAGAGGGAGAGAGGGAAGGAGAGGCAGGGAGGGAGAGGGAGGGAGGAAATGGCAGATGGAGGCAGAGAGAGAGAGGAAGAGTGAGGCAGAGGGAGGCAGAGGGAGAGAGGAAGAGAGAGGTAGAGGGAGAGAGGAAGAGGGAGGCAGAGGGAGAGAGGAAGAGAGGGAGGCAGAGGGAGAGAGGCAGAGGGGCAGAGGGAGGCAGAGGGAGAAAGGCAGAGGGAGGGAGGCAGACGGAGAGAGGAAGAGGGAGGCAGAGGGAGGGATGAAGGTCTCTGTTTGACCGCTGGCCGCCCTCTCCTGTTGATCCTCCTGATCTCCTGCCCTCGTCAAGACAGCCTCTCTTCTGAGCGCTGCCACTCTCAGACCTCGCTCCACGTTTGGAGAGGGGTTTAGAGGCTAGGGGTTTAGAGGCTGTGAAGAGAGAAGCCCAGCACCGCCCCGCAGCCCCCAGGATGAATAGCAACTACAAGACGTTTCATTTCAGAATAGGCCTCTCTGCACTTGGCTGAACCTGCCAGAAAAGTTGATAATTGAGAAGAGAGAGGGTGAGGATCAATATGACTGAGGAAGGAAAAAGAAACACAGGCCCAGGCTTATGTTTAATACAGTTTAACTGATATTTAATATTTTCTGCTTTTTCTCTCTTCTCTTCTCCCTTTGTCCACATTAAAATACTTCAAAAAGAATTCTAATGAAGTGGAAATTAAAAGGAGTGTAGATTGGGGTTGGAAAGAGAGGCCTCTAATCCCGCTATCTCTTAATAATTCAAAGTCTCTTTTATTTTCTGAATAAAAAGCGGGAATTAATCTGGCAGTGTGAAGCTGTCCTCTCCTCACTGTTTAAATAAATCCGCTCGTACATTAGACACGAGGAGGCTGGTTCTGGCGGCTTGCCAAGCTCTGTGTCAATTCCCTCCTGCCTCCTTCCCTCCTTTCTCTCCCAGCCCTCTTTTTATTCCCTTTCTTTCTCCTGCTGCCTGGGAGAGAGACTCGCCACCAGAGAGGCCGTATCTCCACAAGCTGCTCAGCACAGCCTATCACAGGCAGCTAACACCACTCAGCTCAGCCCGCCAAAAGGCACCCTTATGAAACTTTACCCACATATTAGGACACTGTGAAGCCAAATGATATATTACAAAGGCATTGTGTAAGGGCTGACCATTTATAGCTTTTATATAAGAAAGCCAGTTGCCCTCTATCCTGGGAATATATAGCTACTGTAACGGAAATGATGTGCGAGGGCTTTCATCCAACCAGTGATTAGGCTTCACAGTCAGGGTTTTGAGGCAGACATGTACATTTATATCATTCACATACTGGATATATGGTGAGTTGTCAGACACTGAAATATACTGAAGGCTCTGTCCTCATGGTTTGGACATGTGCTGTGTTTCATCAGACTGGTCTGTGCATCTCTCTATGCACCACACTGCTTCACTGGGAGACTACTGTGTAACAGTCTCACAGCTTTTCAGAAGAGACTACTGTGTAACAGTCTCACAGCTTTTCAGAAGAGACTACTGTGTAACAGTCTCACAGCTTTTCAGAAGAGACTACTGTGTAACAGTCTCACAGCTTTTCAGAAGAGACTACTGTGTAACAGTCTCACAGCTTTTCAGAAGAAACTACTGTGTAACAGTCTCACAGCTTTTCAGAAGACAACACACAAGCCTCTGCAAACTGACACCATGCAAAGAAAGGAGCTTAGAGCAAAGCAGAGAGGAGGAGAGGAAGGAAAGGAGGAGGTGGGGGAGGAGGAGGAAGAAGAGAGGAGGAAAGGAACAGAGGAGGAGAAGAGGAGGGGGAGAGGAGAAGGAGGAGAAGGAGGAGAGGAAGAGAGAGGGGATGGAAACATCTTTTGTCTGAGAGAGCAGGCCCAAGCATAAGCTCAGAAACACATGTACGTACACATACACTTACATAAACACACACAGGCCTGCAGGCTGCTTGATTAGCCTGCCATCTTTATCAGCTGGGAGACTGCCCATCTCTAGACGCCTCCAGGCAGCCGGTCTCTCCTCGTGCTTGTGAACCCCTTCCCCTGCTGGGACCGGGGGTGCGGCTGGAGGCCCCTTCCTCTGATGGTGGAGCTGGGGTGCGGCTGGAGGCCCACTCCTCTGATGGTGGAGCTGGGGTGCAGCTGGAGGCCCACTCCTCTGATGGTGGAGCTGGGGTGCAGCTGGAGGCCCCTTCCTCTGATGGTGGAGCTGGGGTGCAGCTGGAGGCCCACTCCTCTGATGGTGGAGCTGGGTGCGGCTGGAGGCCCACTCCTCTGATGGTGGAGCTGGAGCTGGCCTTGGTGGTGGAGCTGGCCTTGGGTGGATCGGAGCAGAGGGTCTCTCCTTCTATGGCTCTCCAAACCTAAGATCTTCACACTGGTCCAGGATCAGAACCACTCCACTCCTTAGTGGCTCAAGATTTGTGGAATCTCTCTCTCTCTCTCTCTCTCTCTCATAGATTCTGGCTCAGGCTTCTTGTGCTTGTGTACAGACAGATCCTCTCTGTGGAGACCAACACTGCTGAAACACAAACAGCTTTAGACTCTTCTCTTCATCAGCTGCTGAAAAGCCATGAAGCAAGAATGCCTCAGCCTTGAGCAGTAAGAGAGAGAAAATGGAAGATCCTTTTTTAAAGATTGAACAAAGAGCTTTGAAAATATCAATTACTTCTCAAGGACCAGCCTTGGATTCCTAAACTTCAACACCAAAGCGAACACATATCTTCTATTCTGCGTGGAAAACACACCTTGATTTTGTCAAGGCTGTCTGAAATAAGATTGACATGCTAGGTCTTGGGCTAAGTCTTTTTGAAACCCTGCACAAATTCTTTTCACACGGATATATTGCTCCTCACAGACATCTTCTGCGGCTTTCTGCGTTATCAAATGATACAAAATATCAAGAGGAGTTGGATATGAAGGAGGCCCGGTGGGGAAGTAGAAAGGTGTGTCTCAAGTTCCCCCGAGGCAGAGAAAAGTCATTTTCACTGAGGTGGGCTCTATTTTTATTTATATATCACCCTCGCTCTGTTTCTTCCTACATACTGTTTGCAGGTTTTCATTATGCCAGACTGAGAGGCAGGGGTGCAGCCATTTGCATTAGCATCACTGTCTGACCCCAGGCTCCAGGCAATGATACTTTATATCAAACCATTCAGAGGACTATTATCTGCTCCCCCCCAACACACACACACACGGAACACACACACACACAGAACACACACATACAGGAACACACACACACACCTCCTATTCTCCTCTGACCATATCATGGCTGCATCTGGTGCTGCACGGGCGCAGGGGTACAGGATGGCTGAGAGGAGGGAGGGACGTTTCCGGAGGGGGGTCTTGGTGTGTAATTGTCCTGGTGAGCGCTCAATAGCACCTTAAACCAAGCAGGCAATCTCCAAAGCAGTGCAGTGAAGGAGGGAAGGGCCCTGTGGCTATGGAGGCCCTAATAGGAACTTCTTTCTCCCAGAGATAAATGGGGAAAGTTCCTTTTATTTATCTGCAGCGGCTGTTTGGGACTGGGGCTATCAAAGCGCAGCAATGCTATTTATCCTCCAAAAAGGATATGTCCGACACAGGGCTGAGGGCGGGGGAGGAAGGAGAGGGCTGAAGAGGACCGGCGGATGGTGGAAATTGGCAGAAACAGAAGGTCAAACTGTTTATCTTTTTATTCCCATGTTTCTCTCTCTCCTTCATTCTTCTTGAACTGTCCTCTCTTTCTCAGTTTACCTGTTTTGATTCTACTTCTGACTTCCAGGCAGAAGCTCTGAGCCTTGCTGAAACTAGTTTCGGATCCCATGGCAACTGGAGCAGACCCTCACGGAGAGGTCGTCATGACGAGGGGAAGTGAGACGGAGAGGTCGTCATGACGAGGGGAGGTGAGACTAGTTTTAGAGCGTTGATAAAACACAAGTGGGGGTGGGGAATCCTTGTCAATCTAATCTGCTTGAACTTCTAAAAATACAGCCTCCCCTCCAGCCTCCCCTGGCCTTCGTCCCGGCCTCTCTCCCCTCGACAGCGACTCCTCTTCCTTCTCAGCATGTTAGCTTATCAGGGGAACATGCCAAAGCAAGAACAGCCCCTTTAAACACTGCTCACCCAAATCATTAGAACAACAGACAAGGAAATGTCAGGTCTCTGGAGGCCCCCCCTCCCTCGCCCCCGTGTCCCCCCACTTTCAGGGCTGATGTCTGGGATGTCCACTGTGATAAGGCCTGCTACCGTGGTCTCCATGCACCTGTCTGCATGTCCACCTCATCTAAACACAGACAGAGCAAGTCCCTCTCTCGCCCTCCAGATCCACACATAATGACATGTAAAACAGCTCCTCGTGGTCATTTTGTGAAATGTAATACCAGACATCTCAATCAAGAAAAGCTCATTTCAAAATGCATTCATTAAAAAACGACTAAGGGAAGAACAGTTTTCTTCCTTTATATGTGAGAAAGTCCAGCTCAGTGGCCGTCTGGTGTCTATACCAGGACGCCCTGCCCCCTCATCACCACCTGAGATCTCATCACCACCTGCCCCCTCATCACCACCTGAGATCTCATCACCATCACCACCTGCCCGCTCATAATCATAACCACGTGCCCGCTCATCATCACCTGAGATCTCATCACCACCTGCCCCCTCATCACCACATGAGATCTCATCACCACCTGCCCGCTCATCACCATCACCACCTGCCCGCTCATCACCACCTGAGATCTCATCACCACCTGCCCGCTCATCACCACCTGAGATCTCATCACCACCTGCCCGCTCATCACCACCTGCCCCCTCATCACCACCTGAGATCTCATCACCACCTGCCCCCTCATCACCACATGAGATCTCATCACCACCTGCCCGCTCATCACCACCTGAGATCTCATCACCACCTGCCCGCTCATCACCACCTGCCCCCTCATCACCATCACCACCTGCCCGGAACCCTGCGTGGTGAGAGGAACCCTGCGTGGTGAGAAGAACCCTGCTTGGTTTAGGAAGTGAAGGAGGACCGTCCAGATTCGCGCGTGTGATGAATGACTTTACTGAACCGCTGTCATCTATTTCCATCCTCTAATCCAAGAGGGAATGCCCACATCCACGCCTGGCTCCTCCAGAGAGGAACCCCCTCTCCCCCTCGTACTTGGACATGCAAATGAGCAGGAAGTCCTCAAGGCCTCCACACCTGATTGAGCCGTGCGACGCTGCTGCCAGCCGTAGCAACCACACACCAAGGGACACCGTCCAACTGAGCCCTCCTCTCCCTCGGCATGCTTGCTTTGGCTTTCCTCTCTGGCATTAAGACATGGCGGGCATCCTCATGGCGGGCATTCTCTCCCTGTGGGCCTAGAGAGCTTCCTGGCTGGACGCTGCGAGGAGAGGGGGGGTGAGGGGGGATTTGGTTTGGTACAATAGAGCAGAGCATGGAAGCGTGTCGGAGTCTGTGTTCATTCAGCTTTTGGAGATGTTTTGTGTTCTGAGCACAGGAGGTGTGTGCCTGGAATCTCCTCGTTCTCCTGATCCCATTTGCAGAAAACAATTGCAGAAGTTCCAAGTTTGCGTTGCCAAGCTAGTCTTTAATTCCCCTGTAACAAAAGGAGAACACGCCACTGATTACCCAAAGCTAATATCACATTGGTAATTGAAAACATAATTGAAAGAAGAAAATAAAAATATGAAAGGGTTAAAAATCAAGCATAGACAAGCGCACATTCATTTATTAAAAAAATTATACATAAATGGTTGACCTAAATGGCACATTTTGCCCTGTTTCTTAGTTTGTCGTAGGTGAAAAAAAAAAGATTTTATTTTTGACATACTTCCAGCCAGTTTGTAAACCTACTAATCTACAACCTGTGATACCGTGTATGTAAACCTACTTAACTACAACATGTGATACCGTGTATGTAAAGCTGCTAACCTGTTCTAGATGTGTTCCACAGCAGGTCCTGTGCTGGTGACGCTCCAGGGGAGAGGGTTTCCAGGAATATCGGCCTGCTCCCAGGACGCCGGACAGGAAGGAAGGAACAGAGGAAGAGATATTTCAGGGACCAGCCAAGGGGGAGGAGGGGAGCTCTGTACATGCAGATGAGAGAGGAAACCGGGTCAGCAGAAATACACCCTCCCCTCCTCAGCAGTCCAGTGGGCCCAGAGAGAGAGGAGGGCTCTTCTCCCTGTTCAGCCATGCAGAGAACGAGGGAGGGCTGAGGACACCAGGAGAGGAGCATAGGGCTGGGAGTCTTTCAGCCCGGGTCACATCCAGGGGTTTGCTTTTATCTCCTAGATAATGAGATAACAGAAGCAGAGATCCAGAGGTCTCTGGCTCCTGGCTGGGAGAGAGAGAGGTGTGACTGCAGGCTCTGACTGGGCTCTCTCTCCCTTCTCCCATCATGACTGGGTTTAATGTGTCTTAATTGTGCTGTTTCCCAGGTCTGTCCCTGTGATCCTGGAGCATCTCTTAGCATGTCGGTCTGGGAGCCGAACAGTGAGGCTTTTGTCTTGAACGCACACACACCTTTTGTTGTCTTCAATTAATGATATAATAACTACTTTTGGAAACAGAAGCCAAGCTTAAAGACGTTAAATACAAAGTTACTTACAATATCTATACCCTAAGCTTTGTTTTTTGTGAACAACCATTTTATCGCAATGCTGCGAAAAGTGTGCTCCAAATAAATGAACAGCTAAAGATGCCTTATTTACTACTAGACTATCATATCAGGGCATTTTTATGGTGATAGCTAGATAGTTTATGGTGATAGCTCACTATAAACAAAATTCTATTGACAACCCACAATATCTGATATATATTGAATATTTTGTTGCATCTCATTAATCCATAGCATATGTCTATAACTCTGTATTTGTAATCTGTATTTGCTGTTACCCTACACAGTAGAGGCCTGTATGGGGCTCCCCCATACCTCCTCCTCCTCCCTCCTCCCTCCTCCCCCCTCCTCCCCCTCCAGCCCTGAGCAGCAGATCTGAGGCGGCTTCTTGAGGTGTTTTCTCAGAGCAGACTGCAGCTGAAAGGCCAGGCAGGGTACCCACTGCCCCAGGACCAGTCCAAATTGTAATCCTATTCCTCTGTTTATCAGACAGAGGGAGAGAGCAGAGAGGGAGGCATTGAGCTGACGGCTTGATTGTGATGGTCCTGTCTGATAGCTCAGCTAACCTTATCCATCAATCCCACCTCAACCTTGCAGCCATGTCCCCCTCCCCCCTGCACTTCCTACAGTCCTCCCTGCGCTGGGCGAGGCAGATAGACACACAGACACACACACACACACAGAAAACACATGAACCAGCTGTCAAACACACACACACACACACACATAATCACTGCACACCTCTGACCCCTTTATCGAGTGTCGTTGTTAATCCTCCTCTCTCTGCTCAATGCAGAGCACAATCACAGAGACCCGCAGGACCTGCAGTTAGCGCAGCGGCTACGCAGCCCACGGTGGAGGAGCCTGTGATAAAGCCGCTACAAAGAGCCCACGGTGCCAGAGAGCTCGACCACGGCCCTGCGGCCACACACTGAGGCTGGAAGAGGAGGAGAGGCTGGGGGTGGGAGAGGAGGAGAGGCTGGGGGTGGGAGAGGAGGAGAGGCTGGGGGTGGGAGAGGATGGGGGGATGAGAATGAGGATAGGGGGATGAGGATGAGACTGGCGGAGGAAAAAATAGTCTTCCTCGGCGCGGCGGAGTCAACACACAGGGACGGCTAGATCCAGTCCAGAAAGTTGTTTGTGGAGGTTGTTGAGGAGTGAAGGACTGCTGAAGCTAGCTCGCTAGCTGGCCCATGGTGACTCAGTGTATCAGACGGAAGCTAGCTCGCTAGCTGGCCCATGGTGACTCAGTGTATCAGACGGAAGCTAGCTCGCTAGCTGGCCCATGGTGACTCAGTGTATCAGACGGAAGCTAGCTCGCTAGCTGGCCCATGGTGACTCAGTGTATCAGACGGAAGCTAGCTCGCTAGCTGGCCCATGGTGACTCAGTGTATCAGACGGAAGCTAGCTCGCTAGCTGGCCCATGGTGACTCAGTGTATCAGACAGAAGCTAGCTCGCTAGCTGGCCCATGGTGACTCAGTGTATCAGACGGAAGCTAGCTCGCTAGCTGGCCCATGGTGACTCAGTGTATCAGACGGAAGCTAGCTCGCTAGCTGGCCCATGGTGACTCAGTGTATCAGACGGAAGCTAGCTCGCTAGCTGGCCCATGGTGACTCAGTGTATCAGACGGAAGCTAGCTCGCTAGCTGGCCCATGGTGACTCAGTGTATCAGACGGAAGCTAGCTCGCTAGCTGGCCCATGGTGACTCAGTGTATCAAACGGAAGCTAGCTCGCTAGGTAGCCCATGGTGACTCAGTGTATCAGACGGAAGCTAGCTCGCTAGCTGGCCCATGGTGACTCAGTGTATCAGACGGAAGCTGGCTCGCTAGGTAGCCCATGGTGACTCAGTGTATCAGACGGAAGCTAGCTCGCTAGCTGGCCCATGGTGACTCAGTGTATCAGACGGAAGCTAGCTCGCTAGCTGGCCCATGGTGACTCAGTGTATCAGACGGAAGCTGGCTCGCTAGGTAGCCCATGGTGACTCAGTGTATCAGACGGAAGCTAGCTCGCTAGCTGGCCCATGGTGACTCAGTGTATCAGACGGAAGCTAGCTCGCTAGCTGGCCCATGGTGACTCAGTGTATCAGACAGAACCAGCCTGACAGCCTTCCACTGACGTTAAATGATGTCTGACTAATGAGAATTAACTTAAGTGACATTCAGCTATTAATATCTTCTAATTATGCTATAATGAAAAATTACACACAATTCCCATTAAATTACACTTCCAGTGGATTTCACCGTGATGGACTGTGGAGTTGTGATAAGTTAGATATTTAAATTCAAGCAATTTGCAGGTTTTATGTTACCATTCAACCACCATGATTTGGTGAATCAATCAAAAAGTGTGTTTAGGTAGCTTTACAACATTTGGAAAACATCAATCTTTCTCTGCATTTACCTAAGCACACTCTTTGAATTGTTCTATGGGCATAGACACACACCTCATCACACACACCACATCACACACACACACACAAAAAGAGGCAGCGCCACAGATATAAATGACACCTGACACTGATGCCTGGAGCGACGGGGTTTAGGGCCCTGGAGAGATGAAGATACTTCTGGTGAGGTTCCAAAACCAACCAGCAGCAAGCTATGCTAACCATTATTTAACCATGTTTGAGATCCTTAAGTTTAGTGGAACCAGAGTCATGAAAACACTGTCGTCTCGGTCCTGACCTGCACTCACACAAAAGCTTGTCTGTGAGTTCGTAGTAATTCTCTTGTATTTTGACGGTTATTTAATCATTAAAGCCAGCACTTATACACGTCTGTCATCTGGAGCATGCAGCGTATGACTAATGTGAGTTTGAGACAACCACTTTTAATGTCATGTCTGCCTTTTGTTCCCAGAAACAACGGCGGCAGTAGCCTGGGGGGCTGTGGGCGTTCAGGGAGCGTCAGAACCACAGAAGAAGGCTGCGCACAATCCTTCATCCTCCCCCGGCCCTCCGCCAGACAGGAAGTCCTCCGAGAGGCTGGGGTCAGGAACCAGCCTGCAGGGCCACGCCAGTCATGCAGGAGACAACAGACACGTCTCAGAGTCACCATCAACCCTCTGGAGGAGGCTCCAGCGCTCACACACAAACACGCATTAGACAACAGATCTGTTTACACTGATGTGACTTTCTGAAACGAGGAGAAAGAAAACAACGGTGAAAGAAAGAAACAAATAAAAGAAAATAAAAAAGAGGGGAAAAAATGAAAGAATGGACGAAATAAAGAGAGAAAGAAAGAGAGACAGCAAGACCTTGGTAAACCTGCTCCGAGGGACCCGCCTCTAAAAATATCTACAGAAGGAGGGAGTGGAAAAGGAAACAGGCCTTTGAGGACTTTGAAGAGAAAGAGGCAGTGGAGTGAACGGGAGAAAATGTTTACTCAGGGAATTAGTTCAGGATCATTGTGTGCGCGCGGGGCATTAGTTCCCTGGCTCCATTTCAGGGCCCAAGTGGCTCAAGCAGCTCTCCCTCCAGGCCAGGCCTAATTATCACAGGACTAGGGCCATTAAAATGCTTAACTAACCTCGTTTCTCCAAAACGCACAGATTAGCGACAGCCTCCAGCAAAGTGTCGGGGATAACCCTTCTGCCTAATACCCTCTTTGATTCTGCTTTTAGAGGGGATTGGAAAAGAGAGAGATGGAGAGAAGAGGAGAGATGGAGAGGAGCGAGTGGAGGAGAGGAAAGGAGAGAACAGGGGAGGAGAGGGGAATGGAGAGGAGGGGTGGGTGGGTGGATAGAGGGTAATCTTAAGGGGAAGGCAGGGGTTGGCAGAGAGAGACAGGGACATGGCCTGCCCAGTAATATTCATATACTCTGCCGGTAAATCAAGAGTTCATCACACATTCAACCTGATTTTCATTTACTGTGTTTTAGCAAGCAGGTAGAAAGCCATGTGCTTCATTACATTTCGACCACATGCATGTTATTACACACTGTAACACTTTCCATGATTTCCTTCTTACAAAACCACAACAGAAGGAAATCAGCCAAGTGTGTACGCATAGACAGATACATGCTTTCAGGTTTCTGCTGCATTGTTGGTGATTCAGACGGTCACAGATAATCTGAAGATTTGGAAAACAGGGCAACTTGGAAACAATTTGCATAATTTGAAATCAATACGTTGGCTAAATGAGACACAGGCTATTTGGTATACTCCATTTATACTGCATAATGAAACTGTTTCTCGGGCGATAAGGTGTGAACACGACGCAGATGTCGATTATGTTCTAGCAAAGCATCAAATGAATTTGTTGTGCTTCCCACTTTGTTTCTGTGGTATTGAGAAGACATGAAGAAAGAGTGTGTGAGCTTCCTTTGTCTGAGAACAGATGAGGATTTGTCGGTTTATTCAAATGATTGTCTGATAATCGCGTTGCAAGATTGCTTTATTCTTGTTCTCCAAAAACACCAGCATTTTAATCGTTCAGTATAATTTTTTGTTTGCTTTTTTTAGTCGTCTTTCGATCCCCATGTTTTGCCTTGTGCAGAACGGCCCCTGGATACACGTCTACACTTCCTCTCGCAAACAACATTTGTGTCACTCTTATCCTTTCACCAACAAGGGAGAACGAGCTAGACTCTCCAAGTCTTCTCTTCAGCATTCAAATAACCACATTCAGTCATTGAATCAATAATAACCTCCTCACTTTGTGCCTTTCATATCTCCAACATGCGCTCTGACAATAAGGCTTGGATTCAAGAAAAATACAACTAATGGTACATTAAAGCAGCATGGGCATTGATAGTTGTTTTACTTCTTCCACAAGTAATCCTTTTAGTGTACTTTTTCTTGGAAACGAAAAGAAAGGAAACTTTAATAAATAAATAAAAATGGGGAAAAATAGACAGCGATGTGAAAGTGGTGTCCTGGGAAATGTAGTGCAGAGCAGCGATAGCGGCTAAGCTAGCTAATAACATCTTTGTTTCCAGCCAGCGCTGCGCCTGTCTCTGGGGCCACTGGGGGCTTTTTGGCAAAGCTGTTTTTCTGAAGGTCCACAGTTTGCTGCAGCCTCAGAGGAGCCACTCCTGCCCCAGGATCAAATCCAGGACCCTGTGCCGGGCTTGGGGAGGGGAGCAGGCCGGGGGCCCCCTGGGATAGCCTTGCTCTGGGGGTTGGTACCTAAGGCACCCTGATCCAGAGACAATAACACCAAGCAAGGCTTTCTGGACAGATTTGTTCCACATCTTAAAGCGCTGAATGGCATCCTGGATATTCTTCTTCCCAACAAACAAACACTACAGGCCTTTCAGAGTTACGATGTGAAAAGCCTTTGTCACTTTTTTTAATATCCACTGTGGATTTATTGTTGTTACTCAGAACGGCATTCTGCCTCGCTTCTGACACATATACATGACTCTGAGACCTTGAAAGTTTAATTTGAAATAGAGCTTGTCTTGCAGTCTCAGGACTTTAGAATAAAACAATTGCTTGTCCGTGTCAGGCGGGCCAGACAAGGTGACGTGGTGGAGCACTCAGATAATATTTATCCCTGTGCCCTTGGAGCTGCTCTGCGTTCATCCAATTCATCCACGCGTCTCCATCACAGATGGACGCAAACACGGCAAAACCCTTTTCATTAGAGCAACCACTGCCGTTTATCTCTGTGGCTTGGAAAAGAACACTGCTCTATTTCATGTCTTGATTAGACGAAGGCCGTGTTCAACCAAAGTTGCATCGCAAACGCCTCACCTAAACTTCTGCCCCCGAAGGAAAAAATAAATTAAGTTGGTGTGTTCTGTGAGCAGTAGCGTCTCATTTACCGAGTCATGAGTGAAGAGGAAGCACAAGAGGGATCCAGTTCTGAGGAGTGTAAATACTGTGCTGCCTCTGGCTGATCCTGGTCCTCACTGGCGTTTTGATAATACGCTTTCCATTGTACTTTGATATCTCACACACGTGTGGAAAGAAAAGCACTATATTATTTTACAGCTCGTCTTAAGCGCTTATCTGCTTGGCTGCTAAAACCCTATTCTGGACTTGTCTAAAACTAACATGAGCTCAGTCTTGCCTTTAATTTCGTGTTCAATTCAAACAGATTACCTCTGTGGCCCTGCCTGCTGCTGGTCCCTATCAAGTGATACTATTATGGATCTGGAGCAGCTCTCTCCTGCTGGATAAGGAGAGAGTCTCTCTGTCGACACATCCTCCCCTGCAGGCCGCACGTCCTGTAGAGGGGCTCCTTTATTAATAAAGACCCTAAACATCACAGTGGGAACTGGAGAACGTGTATCATTACTCACTACAAATACTCTGTTATAGGCCGGCATAAAGATAAAGGAATACTACTTTGTTCTCTGTACATTTATTTTTATGTTAAATCTTCACATTGTATTATATACGTCTGTAATATACTCCTAGTGTATTTATCAAACAAATCTAACATCCTGTTTCCCTCCATTAACTGATTCCTCAGATGTGTTGATATTCATCCTGAGGTCAACATTCAATCCCCATGTAGAATTTCCATAATGAATTAAAATGTAGTAACCCTTGTTTTATCATGGGTTCAAGATAAATCTTTTAGAGAGCACTTTCCATCAGGATGGCACACACTTCAAACTGACATTTAATTGTCTGGCATTTTGTGTGGAGTGTCGCAGAGGGTGACATGAGAAAACCTGTCCATCTCAGCTGCTTAGTATTCCGTCTGTGAAACTGTTTAACCCCCCGAAAGGATATGAGATAACTTTTTCTTCTCCTCAACAGATGATATTAAGTGCCTGCCATTATCTCAGTAGGTCTGTATCATATTAGAATCTGCAATCGCAGGTCAGAAAGTAGGGACTGCTCTTGTCTCGTCCTGCTGCAGAATTACTTTCCGTCTCACAATGCCTCCTGAATGGGTTGAGGCTTTGTCATTTAAACTGCATAAAGAGGCCAGAAATTGATTTTTATTGTAGATCTTCATATATAATAAAGCTCTGAGGATCTCCTTTCTTCCTTGTCTGAATGGCCACTGAAAGCTTTCAATCTACTTCTCTGTTTCATGCATAAAAGTGGTGGCCAGAACGATGGGGAGGAAATTAGAGAGGGAGGGGGGCCGCCTAGCAAGAGAAAGGCCTCTCTCCGCTCCTCTCTCTCTAACTCTCTTTATCTTTCTCTATCTCTTTCTCCCTCTATCTCTCTTTCTCTCGTCTCAGAAACGTTGGGAGGTTGAAGCTGCAGGGGGTAATTGGAAAGTGAAATGTTTTTTCTTTCCTCTTTAGACGAGAATGTGTCCTTTTCAAAGGGAAACAAAGTGGGGTTCTGCAGGAGGAGACCGTAAACAGACGTCATTCATCATGAGAATAAAACACTCCTGATAGACTGTTCACAACGTTATCTGCAGTTGTGTGGAATGTTGACCTGAAATTCAGAAGTGTCTTTGACCAATAACAACCAGAAACATCTAAGATATATGAGAGATATGTCCACTTTTCAGGTCTAAGATATGTGATATATGATAGATATGTCCACTGTTCAGGTCCTATGAAGTTATTATCCAAAACAACCACATACATATGCAGTTCCAGCTTGCTATGTCACACGTGATCCTGCATGAGTTGAGTTCATGCCTTTCAAGCACAACACTGCTGTGCCACAACTCAACAAACTGAGCCACACTAAAGCACCTTTCTGATAGCTGTCTTATTTAAAACCTTCAGCAACTGAACAGCACCTTACCTAACTAAACCTTCAGCAACTGAATAGCAACTTACTTAACTTGCCAAACCCCACAAACATTCCCCCTCGTATCCTATATTTTTTTGAGTAATCGCAAAATGTGTAAACAAAATTTGGTTTTCATGCCTATGAATATGATTAATTATCACAGAGTAATCCAGCTACACTTGTAAAGACTTTTCAGAGGAGATTACGAATTTCAAACTGACAACCATGATAGTTTGCGAGCATTCTGTAAGTCTTAGATTAAAGGTCACAGCAATAGAGAGCAAACTCACAACGCATCGTTCAAGTTGGGACAGATGCAATCAAAGCTGAAAAAAGGACTGCCTCGAACACGAGATAGCCTCAAACACGAGATAGCCTCGAACAGGCTCAATGATTATGGAAACGGATATCTGCACACAGCAACTCAACATATGGCAGAGCCTAATGCCACATACCACTAGGGGCTGGGCTTAGCAACCTCCACCAATTAAAAACACAAATGAGATGCAAACATCTGAACGTCTGAGGACAAATTGAGGAGGATTGTTATTATTGATAGTGCAGTAAATCTATCTTGACTAATTCTGAGGAGTGTTTCCTGCCTTGGTTTCCCTGTTTGGAGATCAGGAGGAGACATGGATCTCACTGACTGGGAAGCAGTCGTGAGGCGAGAGCTTTAGTAAACAACAACAACAACACACAAGTATGAAGCTGTGACTCTGTTACTCATATTTCCGGTTGGGTTAGAACAACAGAGTCTTAAATTAAATCATCCACAAAAAAAGATTATTTACAAAAATCTCAAGTATCTCCTTGTCTGGGTCTGGGTTATGAGAGTTGACCAGGGGTTCTGGACAGTGCAGCTTGTTAAATATAAACCAAAAAACTGTTTTGAAGAAGAAAAACTAACAGTGGTTTGGCTAACAATGTTAAGAAGCCTAATAATTCATTTCAGCATTGATTTAATAAGATTATACTGATCAATGTGAACGTGTGTACTTTACAGCCTCCTAATATGACCTAACCCTAATATGACTGAGAATGAGAGGGTTGACCTTGAGAGCTCATGTTGGAACAGGGCACTTGTGGATCTCAAGAGAGGAGAAAGAGAGTAGAACTAGCAAGGAGAAGAGGATGAGGAGGGGAGGAGGAAGAAGAGCAGGAGGGGAGCAGGAGGAGAGCAGGAGGAGAGGAGGAGGAGAGCAGCAGGAGAGCAGCAGGAGAGCAGGAGAGGAGGAGAGCAGGGGGAGAGCAGGAGGAGAGGAGGAGGAGAGCAGGAGGAGAGCAGGAGGAGAGCAGGAGAGGAGGAGAGCAGGAGGAGAGGAGGAGGAGAGGAGGAGGAGAGCAGGAGGAGAGCAGGAGGAGAGCAGGAGGAGAGGAGGAGGAGAGCAGGAGGAGAGCAGGAGGAGAGGAGGAGGAGAGGAGGAGGAGAGGAGGAGAGCAGGAGGAGAGCAGGAGGAGAGCAGGAGGAGAGCAGGAGGAGAGCAGGGGGAGAGCAGGAGGAGAGCAGGAGGAGAGGAGGAGGAGAGGAGGAGGAGAGCAGGAGGAGAGCAGGAGGAGAGCAGCAGGAGAGCAGGAGGAGAGGAGGAGGAGAGGAGGAGGGGAGGAGGAGGAGAGCAGGAGGAGAGGAGGAGGAGAGCAGGGGGAGAGGAGGAGGAGAGCAGGGGGAGAGCCATCTAATCTGGAGTGTGTGTGTTGCGTGTGTGTGTGTGTTGCGTGCGTGTGCGTGTGTGTGTTGCGTGCGTGTGTTGCGTGTGTGTTGCGTGCGTGTGTGTGTTGCGTGCATGTGTGTATGTGTGGTGGAGTGTGTGTGTGGGTGGAGTTGAGAGGAGCTGGGCCGACATGCTCAGACATGGCCACGCCACGCTCCTCTCCTCAGCAGAGCCCGGACGCTCTGGAGGCAAACAGGATCACCCGCACCGGACAGGAGCCACTAATGACTAACTGATGGAGGACGTAAACCGCTGCTGGTACAAGCGGGCCTCCAGAAATGTCCGTCCAGAGGGAGTCAGGCAGCAGGGGCGTGACATCCCCTCCGCAGCGTGGCGACGCAGCTCACCAGCAGGCTGACGGGAGGGGCTGGGCCTTTGAAGTGACCAGTTACGGGAGTGGAGCAGAGGGGGAAACTGGCTTTAGCTGCGTGGCTCCATGGTGGCATGCTAGTTTGAACTTTTACATATTGTAACCCTTCATCGACCAAGTATAGTTAGCAAAGTCCAATTTTCGGAACAATTAGCATTGCTTCTCCTCAGTCTACTATGGTAGGGTCAGTGTGATGATATTGCAGTAGGGTTAGGGTTAGGAGACAGTGTGATGATATAGCAGTAGGGTTAGGGGACAGTGTGATGATATGGCAGTAGGGTTAGGGGACAGTGTGATGATATGGCAGTAGGGTTAGGATTAGGAGACAGTGTGATGATATGGCGTTAGGGTTAGGGGACAGTGTGATGATATGGCAGTAGGGTTAGGATTAGGAGACAGTGTGATGATATTGCAGTAGGGTTAGGGGACAGTGTGATGATATGGCAGTAGGGTTAGGGGACAGTGTGATGATATGGCAGTAGGGTTAGGATTAGGAGACAGTGTGATGATATGGCGTTAGGGTTAGGGGACAGTGTGATGATATGGCAGTAGGGTTAGGGTTAGGGGACAGTGTGATGATATGGTGTTAGGGTTAGGGGACAGTGTGATGATATGGCAGTAGGGTTAGGGTTAGGGGACAGTGTGATGATATGGCAGTAGGGTTAGGGTTAGGGGACAGTGTGATGATATGGCAGTAGGGTTAGGGTTAGGGGACAGTGTGATGATATGGCAGTAGGGTTAGGGGACGATATGGCAGTAGGGTTAGGGGACAGTGTGATGATATGGCGTTAGGGTTAGGGGACAGTGTGATGATATGACAGTAGGGTTAGGGTTAGGAGACGATATGGCAGTAGGGTTAGGGTTAGGGGACAGTGTGATGATATGGCAGTAGTAGGTCTAATAATGATGGAGAATCCAGGGTCACATGACTCAGGTGTCTGACATCGTATCTGTGCTGATGTCACTATGCAGCCTGGCTGCCAGCCTTCACAAGGTGCATCATTCCTGCCTGAATAAACACAACTTATCATATCTGCTGGCAGGCTGTGTGCCAAACCAGATATATTTAAAATACATAAATAAATAAAATGTTAAAAAAAATACTTCTACAGTATTCCATTTCCTGTTTGGTCAGATGGGTTAAGTGAATGGAGTTATGTGTGGCTGGGAAACTACATTACTTTTTCATCAATTCTCACTATTACCCACAATTCAGCTGGTTTTCTGCGCTCTTGATAAGTGACATGAGGGAACTGAATCTGTCTACTGTATCCGTTACAATATAACAAAATACAACTAAAATGCATTAATTTACTGTAAAATATGATGTATTCTGATGCGGTTTAAACAGCTCAACACTGTTACCAGATTCTTTAAACCTTATTAAGCAACAGTCAATACAATACTTTTTTTTTATCAAATCCATTATTGTTTACATAGTGAAAATGCATCAGCATGGAATACATTAAAAAGCTTCTCACAGTCAGCAGCTGACCCCAGCAAACCATAACAGACCCCAGCAGACCATAGCTGACCCCAGCAAACCATAACAGACCCCAGCAGACCATAGCTGACCCCAGCAAACCATAACAGACCCCAGCAGACCATAACAGACCCCAACAGACCATAGCAGACCCCAGCAAACCATAACAGACCCCAACAGACCATAGCAGACCCCAGCAGACCGTAGCAGACCACGGATAACCTCCTGCTCACTCGCTGAAACACTGAGCGTGGTTTAAACCTGGGTGATCACCAGGGTTGTGTGCTGTTTGCCTCAGTTCCCCAGCCAGGTGAACCTGTTTCTGTTTCTGCCCACTGTAGCCTGACCAGGGTTCCCCCTCTGTACCCCTGGGGGGTAGGGATGAGGGGGCGGGGGGGTGATAGGGGGGCTTTGAGAGGATTCTTTATGCAGCTCTGTGTATTGCTTTCATGTTGTCCAGCCGGTAACTAAGTTGGGTTGCCGGGGGCGGTGGCTAATTCCCACCCTCAGATCAGGAGCATGAAATGAGAGCAGAGAGTGCTTGAGCCCCGGGGTTAATGATAGCAGCCCGGCTCAGACACCCTTCATACAAATCTGCCCAAATGGTTTCATTTTAAGATGATCCCTGAATCTCCTCTCGCTCTACCGGGGGCTCGGCTGACACCACGGCAACGAGATGGTCCCGATCTCAACGTGCACAGGATGCTGCGTCGATGCCATGACAACGGGTAACCAGGAAGCCGTCCTGCCCCCCACCCGCCACAGACACGCCTACCACCCGCCACAGACACGCCCACCACCCGCCACAGACACGCCCACCACCCGCCACAGACACGCCTACCACCCGCCACAGACAGGCAACCTGCCTGCTCACAACCAGATGGCAGCTTAAATGGCGGATTCTTCAACAGACTGAGATCCAGAAAGAACATAGAAATAAATATATAAATGTAGGATACAAGTGTGAAGGACTTTAAAAATCTTTTACTCCTCAGTTGAACAAGCTAGTGGATAAAGACTTCCCCCCTCTCTTTCCCCAAAAAACCCTCTTTAAAGTTATTTCAAATTTCTCAGCAAGGCTTTCAGAAATCTGTTTGTTTGAGGGCAGCATTAGATGTGACCAGCGTTTTATTGTGACATAAAACCGCATTTCTTCCTCGGCAGATTAAAAATAAAATCGGTTAATAAGAAAAGCTGTCAGCAGCAGAAAATGGCTGACATAATCCGTTTATCCTCCAAGCAATAAAGATATTGGTCCTTGGGAGTCTATCTTTCCTCTTATGTTATTTCGCCCAAAACATTATCTTCTATGCATTCAGATGGATTAAGAAGTCATATGGGAGATAGAAAGAAAATGACAGATACAAAAAAATATAATATACTTTCATTCCCCATCACACACATTCACAGGAGGGAACATGTATGAGGCTCCACAAAAATACAAAATATAACTGAGAAAGAAAAGGAAAGGCTGAGGCAGGGGGGCAAGAGGCAGGGGGGCAAGAGGCAGGGGGGGAAGGAGAGGGATAGAGTCAGAGGAAAACAGGGGGAGGGAGGAGCCTCTCAGCCTCAGAGGAGACAAGAGGAGAGGAAACAGGAAGAGAAGAGACAGGAGGAGAGTAAACAAGAGGAGAGGAGACAAGAGGAGAGGAGACAGGAGGAGAGGAGACAGGAGGAGAGAAGACAGGAGGAGAGGAGACAGGAGAAGAGCTGGGCTCCACACTGACACTAGCAGACAGCTTGAGCTCCAGTGTCTGGATCAGAACCTGCTCTGGTGTATCTGTTGGTGTGGTTTCCTCCCCCAGGGCTCCCAGGCAGGGACGGGTGTGAGGGTGGTCAGGCCAGCCCTGCAGCCCGAGGCAGGCCTGACTACCGCTCAGGTGACACTTAGTTACAACACTCAACTGGTGCGGGCATGTGTGGAGGGCGTGGGTGAGGAGGGGGGGAGGGCAGGGAGTGCGGGGAGGGTGGGGGGGAGGCAGGAGGAACGGTAGTGTTCCTGTGAGTGGCAGGTCATGTATGTGGTGCAGTGTGAGCCTCTTCAACCAGGAGTTCTGTTCTGTTTAATCATGTCGGTTTGCCTGGTAATGAAATTTGATCATGCCTCTAAACTGAGGAACGTTGGCGGGCGTGTGAGTGTGTGTGGTGTTTGTCTGTGGTGGTAAAATATTAATATCTTCCAAGATGATGCATGAAACCTGGGTGGGTAATTTCCCCCCACTCTCCTTGTCCACCACCAAATTGTTAGCACTTCATCATTAGCACGGAACTTCTGCGTTTCCATTCATCTTCCTTGTAAGAGCTCCGCTGTTTGATTAATGCCGATCTGGATTCACGAGTTTATCATCAGTGTGGTTTTTAACTGATCATTGCCGATCCATCATGCCTTTGCCAGGCAGCCTGGCAGGGAGAGAGGGAGGGACAAAGGTAGGGAGAGAGGGGGGAGGAGGGAAGGAGAGAGGGAGGGGAGGAAGGGCACCGTGAAAGGCTGGTGATCCCTGAGAGAGATTCTGATTGGCTACAATGCTCCTATCCCATCATGCTACTGGGCCTGGCCTCTAGTCTCAGTGAGCAGTGATGTGTCTGTCTGACTCCCCTGCTATCAAAGCGTCTCCACAATCATCTGTTACAACAAACAAACACGAGTGTAAGGAGAGGAACACGCTGACATGGCAAACATTTTCATTTTGATTCCAGTGGATGAAGACCTACTTTTACATATTCCAACATTTGTTTGAATTGTGTTGAAAGGAAAAGAACTGTAATGAATACCAGTGCAGCTTATGTTTACACCTCTGCTGCAGGGGGGCCATGGCAACGTACAGGATGTACTAACTCAGCTAGTTTCATAATAACACATGTATTTAGCAGACACTTTTATGCAAAGCAACATAAAGAGGGGGAAAGAAACCTACATCCTATTTAATTGTGGTCAAATACTCCACTACTGACCTACACCCATCCTTCTATTTATGTGTGAATCTATTGTAAAAGTACGTGTTTGAGCTCACAACAGTATGTTGTCACCAAGCTTTGTTAAGTGCAGCAGTTACAAGGTTTTCTCTTGTACAGTAAAGAGAAAGGGCTGTGCTTCATGGGAACAACACGCTGCTGCTTGTATGGCAAACAGCAGGACACCAGTCTGCCTGGACAAACATTAACCCTGCTGGGAACATCTCAAATAACTGAGAACCTACTCCTTTTTTCCAGAACATTCATTATAGTAAGGTTTGTAATTATAGAATAAATCAGCTTGAATGAGAGAAATTCTAAATCAATTTAAAGGAGAAAAGATTAACCTTCCAAATGTAATAACGGAGACTTAATTAATTGCAGGATGGAGTCTGAGTTAGCTGAGGTTTCATTCATACTTCCTGGACCAGACTGCCCTCCCCCCCCAGACCAGCAACACACGCCTAAAGCAAAGCAACATGATCATTGTGCTGAGCAGTAAGACCTTGAGTATATCTATACAAACCTGCTAATGAAAATGTTTTCTTTTCTTCTGTTTGTATTTATTTTTTTTCTCTGCGCCTCCTGTTGCTCTGGCACATCAGTAACATCAGTAACCTCTCAAGGGCTGAATGGACTTGAATTGACTTCAGGGGCCAAATGAACCCATGGTCGCAGAGCCTGGTGAAGAATAGCATGCCCTCTCCTCCTTATTTACACTTGATTTAGGACGCTTTCCCGAGCAGCAGCATGAGAGGTGAGAGGCTGGATGAGGGCTGGATGAGAGGTGAGAGGCTGGATGAGAGGTGACAGGCAGGCGTACATAGCCTGGTCTTCTGAGAGGGTCAGGTGTGTCTCCGCTCTCCTGAGCGAGAGGAGAGGCCTTGCAGGTGAACACCAGTGTTCCACATGAAGACACAAGCAGCAGCTTCACAGTTTAATGGGAAAATTCAAATAGTGCCCCACGGTTGTACAGCCAGTCCTGACATTGTGGCTGCAGCGTGGTATTAACTGAGGGCTGTTGATAACGGCGTCTGGGTCCAGAGCAAATCCCACCCAGAGCTCAGCCACCGTGGCCTGGAGAGCACAGCCTATCAGCCCAGCCCGCTACAGACACGACTTACACAGTCGCTAACCTAATGAGCGGGCTGGTGCCACTTAACACCAAGTGCTACCAGATACGTTCTAATATCTTCCCTGCTAGTCAGGACTCCTCACCATAATACTGTCATTCCATTTCTGTAATCCTGTCTATTAGCGCAAGGTTTAAGGGGGCCGGTTGCGAGGTTAACACTGTAGCTAAAGGCGTTTAGTGGGGAACATTTACAGTACAGAAGAGTCCTTTCTCATGATCCCTGAACTCCAGCACAGCACAGCAGCAGAGCAGGCTGGCTCTGGCGACCACACATCCTGACTTTTTTTTATTTTTTTTTATTTAAAAAACATCCCATCCCATTAAGATTTATATTATTAAATGTGATGCCAATTTGCTCAAACTGAATGAATGAACTGAATGTGTTGGTGTGTCCTTTCCTGGCTGTCACATCCCAGTTAGCGACAAACCCTAACCCATCCCAGTGTGTTTATATCTTGAAATTCAAATCACATAAATAAATCATTTCAGAATTCCATACATAATTAGCAAAAAGCAACATTATCTCATTGCAGGGTCCACAATTATCTCATATCCTGCTTTTGATATTGATTAATCTGTCTCCAAAATATTGTCTGAAACATCCTTTTCACAGTAAATCCGTCCCTTAAATAACTAGTGATGGTTATAAAGCTGAAACTGAGAATTTTTTTTTCCTTCCTGTTTTTCTGGGCTGGCTGTGAGGGGCATTTTATCCATCTTCTTTTGGTTCTGACACACAAACAGCCTTGCTGTTTCTGTGCTCTTCTCAGGACGACTCTAATGCGTCCTAATCCTGGTTGAAGACAGACACGGGGTTGTGTGTGTGTAAGAAATATCTCTTTGCTTTTTCTGCCTCAGTTCATTATTTTTTTTCTTGTCACTTAGTGTGATAGGTTGGACAGAGGCGCGCAGATGAGCGGTGAAGACACAGTCACAAGCCTTAATCTAGTCTTTAATGCGTGACTTCTGAGGTGTCATTTATCTTGTGACTGCAGCAGGCGTCCACAAAACTTTATCTCTAATAATATATTGATGGATTAAAGGGGTCAGCCAGGAGACCAGGCAGGAAAAATTGCTTATTGACATCAAAATACAGTGCCCCAAACCTGATAAACATAGGAACCGGAGAGGGAGAGAGAGAGAGAGGGAGAGGGAGGGTGGGGGGGGCATTGTGAATGTTTGCACCCAGTCATTTCCTTCCTCCACAAGAGCCTCTGGTGGTCTGAGCCCCCCTGGCTTGATAACAGCCCAGCTCTGCTGCTCCCTAGCTGGGCCCCGCGATGCTGCCACCGGGAACATGCCAGAGACTGCTCGCTCGCTTCCAGGTTTATCTTGACATACACCCCCCTACCTCCCCATCCCCGCCACACACACACACACACCACTGCACCTTATTAATCACACTTAAGTACTGTGTGAGACTGGAGCACTCGTGCACATGTGAAGCATTATCTGAAGCCTGGAGACCAGCTAGTCTTTTCATTTGGTGCTTCTCCTCAGCCAAGGGTGCAGTATGTTTATCTAAGGAGAGGCAAATAAAGAAGAGTTTTAGTCAGCATGATTTCAGGGCAGCTGTGGAGAGCCTTTAGCAACATCTATGCCTATATAAATCAGACGGCACGCTATTATCATACAACACAATGTTTATATTTACAGGATTAGATCAGAATTGAAATGCCTTAGAAAGCCGTCCAGATGGACTCACTGGTCCACATATGACATCACATCCAGGTGTGAGACAGGACTGGGGGAAGTCAAACCCCCGTATGATTTATCACACGTTATCACACAGGTTGTATCTGGAAAAAATAATAAACATTGCATTTCTATAATCAGTCACCTTCATAGACTTCTAACAGCTCAGGACTACAGTGAAAGAGAAGGGATGTAGTCTTGTCAGGAAAGGTGGTATTTTAAAGCAGGACTATCGCACTGACTAATCCTGTGCACTAAGTAGCCTACTGTCCAATTTCAAGAATGTTATTTTTTCGTGGGGGTCTATAATTACTGAGGCTCTTTTGCCTCCGATGGATTTGGATAAATCTGTTCTTAGGAAATCAAGGATGATTTTCTATTTCTTCCCTCCATCTCTCGTCCTTCTTGAGTGAAAACCACGTTTGGTGTCGGTGGCAGGCGCCTACAATCCCAAATAGTGTCAATTCTAACCTTCCACACACTCTGCCTGTCCAGGAAAATTAATACACTTTACTATTACCAGCTAAAGCTGAGGCCTCAGTGCAGCAGGCTAAAGCTGAGGCCTCAGTGCAGGTATATCCTCAGCGCTGCAACACCACTGAGTCAGCATTCAATAAAAGGCATTTGCAACCAGGCATTTCTCAGTACAACACTTGCGAAAGATTTAAAAGCTGCTAAATTAGGTGCAGCTCGCAAGCGAAAGCTGCGGGGTAAGCAAGGCGATGCTTACTTAAAATGACAGAGTTGTTTATGAGGGGGGCGCCTCCCTCACTCCTAGGTGGCATGCAAGAGGGACAGTTTATGATCCACACACAGGGTTATTTAGCCTCAAACAGTGTGCATAATGTTACCTGACAATCAGCGCACATAACTCATGTCCTTTTTGAAGTAATCTTCCACTTCATAACGTCGCCCCCTGAATACTGATCTCCTCCTGATCGTAACATCTCTCCTGGACTCACGGAGAAGAGTTTTGTTGATCGCAGGACATGCCCGGGACGGAGGGAGGGAGGATCAACAAAACTGTTACTGTCCAAGTGTTTGACGATACACTAGGTAGAAACAGAAATGTATTCGCAATAACCTTTTCTCGTGTTATTGCAGCACTTTTTTATGACCAGCATATACCCGTGGAGCCATAAAAATGTTTATCCACCCGGCCTGTAACATATTAACAACACAGTTCCCTCTGCCAGGCAGGACAGTTGGGGAGGAAGTAAGAAGAAAACAGAGATGGAGGTGATTTGTCATCCTTTAACAACAGCAGAAGAAGAAGAAGCACTGAAAAAAACAAACGCTCTCTCTCTCTCTTCCTTCCTCTCTTTCTTCCTTCCTCTCCCACTCTCTCTATTTTTCTCTCTCCCACTTTCCCTGGGTCAGGGTATGAGGGCTGGATCAGGGTGTGAGGGCTGGATCAGGGTGTGAGGGCTGGATCAGGGTGTGAGGGCTGGATCAGGGTGTGAGGGCTGGGCCACAGGACTACCAGGCCTCAGCAGGGCCTCTCCCAGACCAGCCCACCGTTTCAAACCTGTTCACATTCTGTGTTTAACTGCAGCAGAGGCTGGCCCCAGCAGTAACACCAGCACTAATCGAGCTGTTCTCAAACGGCCCCAGGCTTCATTTACCTTCTGACACCCAAATATCCGCTGTGCCAACACCTGACCGACAGCTGCTCTGCTCTCACATGTCCTGTGAGTTTTCTGGTCACCATGCTTTGTTTTCCAAACCAAAACTGGTCTTGAGTAACTGGGTAAACAACAGCGACCACGGGATAGAGAAATGCACTTGACCAGGGCTGACCTCTCACTTCAGGAAGAGAATAACAGCAACAACAAAGCAGACCCGAGTCCCACTGGGGTTGAGAAACACGGCAATTTCCTTGATGAATAAAGGAGTTCTCTTTATTTCCTTCCTAAACAGAGGGAGTCGTCTAGACCGGCAGGGTTTGCCTCTGTGTAATCTACCTTTGGGCGTTGGGTATATTAATGCTATTTCCATATTCAGTGGCCTGGGCCTCTCAGGCTGGCTCCTGCCCCTCAGGAGCAGCGATCGCTGGGCCAGCCTCGCAGCCCGCTATACCCAGGAGCCCCAACGCCAGAGCCACGTAATTCCAGCCCGCCTCATTATTTAGCATGTCACCACTATTTTACATGTTAAAGCCCCTTCCATCGCCATCTAATTTATTACGAGAATATCAAATGGGCCAGGCTGGAATGGGGTCACCTGCATTCACGAGGCACAGGAAATAAATTCAGTGTACAGTCAGTCAAGTCAAGGTGAAAACCTGTGTCAGCAAGATACATTCAGTTTTTTTGTATACATTTTTTTTAGGCCGAAGAAGTGAAATGAAAACAAACACATAAAAGCAGAGGGCTATAATACCTCCTTATCGCCACACAAACACAATATTTCATTTATTTAGTATTTATACTGTACAAGGCTTTAATCTCTTCTTGTCTGTAGAAACGCTGTGCTTCTCTATCCTTAACAGGGCCAGTGTCTCACCAAGTGTAGAATTGGCTTTGATGAGATCGGACTGCAACAACGAGGACAACAGAGGCCTTAATCCACCAGTGAGAGTCGGTTTCCATCCTGGTGACAGTGATTAGGCCTAATCTGGGCTTTTGGTGTGTTCATTTGAGAAATGCACTCCTCTACAGAACTGTTTTTGTGTTTCGCGACTCCTCTCTTGCCTGCGAGTTTCTATAGTCGTGAATACCAAGTTCAATCCACGTCTTATCTGACACCGGTCTATAGTTAGCTATTAAAGTGTTTTTGTTCATATTTTCCAGCTCATTCTACTTTATGATGGCAGCTAGCAGAATTAGCTAGCAGCATTAGCTTGCATGATATGGAATTATTCTGTCTTTGGGGAAAAGTACTAGTCTCTGCTAACTCTGACTAGGAAGGTGCCACATGCATGAACCTTACTCTGGTTACTCATACTAGTCCTCTCAATGTACAGTAAGAATCATGTGATGCTGGAATCATTTTTTTCCCCCAAAAAAATGTCTACCTTTTTTTCAGAGTAAGTTTCATGCTAAAAAAGGTAGTAAAGAGTCTGGAAAAAATTGTTTCCAGCATCAAATGATTCTTACTGTACTAGTATGAGTAACCAGAGTAAGGTTCATGCATGTGGCATCTTCCTAGTCAGAGTTAGAGTTAGCAGGGGGTGCATTTCTTGGCACAACACACCAGCCCTGTCCTGAAATGCCCCCCCCCCAATGTAATTTCTGTGTGTCTTCTGTGCACTTTCAAAAATGAAAGTGCTACTAGGAAATAGTATTCTGAAGGGCTTGTAAAAAAGATGACACACAAAACCTAATATACAGTTGTTACAACGCACTACTAGTGTACAGCCATCTTTGGTAGGTGTGCTACAAAAAACATCTCTTACAAGATCTCGCACGGATGACAGAGGGAACCTTCACCAACTGTCTTACATCGAAAGATCTAAAACTATTGAATCTTGAGTCGATTTGAGACCCAGCTGCCAAAATCCTCTTTATTCTTGAAACAACACATGTTCTCTGTAGAAAGTCCTTCACTGTCCCTCTGTCCCACCAGCAGGCAGGAATCCCACCCAAACCAGCCCTGGACCAAATAGGATGGAGTGGGAGACAGGAGGCAGGGGAGAGGGGAGAAGGGAGAGGGGGAGGAGAAGGGAGAGAGGCCAGATGTCAGGGCACTGTAGGAAGAGGATTGCTAAGCGGTGTGAACATTTTTTCAAAAATGATGTTTTGTGCCTCAAACATCTTGCTTACAGCAGCAGGGTCTGATCCAAGCATTATGTGGAATACATCAGTAGGCCTGAACCCCCCTCTCCACAGGCACACACACACACACACACTCTGTCTCTTTCTTTATCCCAGACACACACACACGGTCTCTGTCTCTTTATGTCAGACACACAAACCTTCACGCACACACATCCCCACACACAATTCCCAGAGACTACCCTCCCTCATCTCTTCTACCTCCCCCCTTCTCCTCCATAACCACCTCACATCCCTCCCCCCTTCTTCTGCCTCCTGTACCTCCCTCCCCCCTTCTCCTCCCTCTCCTGCCTTCTTCTTCCCTTCTTCTACAGAAGTAAATTATCAAAACTGTGTTTGAAAGTGAATGAAGGGTGACTCTCTCCCTCTCCTCCGTCTCTCTCCCTCTCCCCTCCTCCCGTCTCTCTCCCTCTCTCTTCCCTTCCTGCTTTGACATCTCAGTTTTTTTTTCCAAACTTGCCACCGTTTCTGGGCTAGGTGATAACTGCCGGTAATAGGATTAACATTGATTTCTTTTTGCAAGAACAGAGATGTGCCAGTTCCAGCTATTTATTGAACTGCCAGCTTTGAACTATGAAAACTGACTGCAGGAAAAGACCTAATGCAGCATTTTAAAGAAAAGAAAAGCCTGTGTGCAATTCTTTTTTTGTTATTCCTCCCTTTTCTGTCTCCTCTTTTTGTTGTTGCTGGATAAAAGGCAGAATCGGGGCCTCTGTTCTAAGCCGTAGTAATGACTTTATTCACTCTGTATTCTTCACCTTCCCAGCTCAGCGTGTTTATGATTTCATCTGGACTTTGTTGTTGTGTTTAGACTTCTCTCCCACCTTGACATGAAGATCCAGGGCCATACTCTGACCTTTCATTCTAATTATTTTGTTCTTTGTTGAAGCGAGATGAGGGTACGCAGCTTTCAGAAAGGTTCCTTAAACAGGATGCTCCACTGAGTCTGTATGTGAATGTACAGTAGGGAATGCTTACTGGAACCACACAATCCTAGCATGAGGCTATTTACACAATATATTGCAGTCATGTATATGTACTTTTTAAATATGTTATATTATGATACAAAAATATATATAATTTGTATTAATATTTATTCAACAATTGTATTCATATTTGTTATTATTATTCTACTAAGCAGATTTAGCTTACAAAATTACTTAAATTCAATTAAGTGCATTACCTGGCGAGGAAGAAAAGCTGTACAATACAATGAATATCCTTTTTAAGGGTTGTGTTTGCAGGGCAGGTAACATGTGAGGATGAGAAGCATGACTTGAGGAACGCCTTACCCAGTACCTGTACAGCCTCAGGTCTTATCTAGCGCCCCACCCAGTACCTGTACAGCCTCAGGTCTTATCTAGCGCCCCACCCTGGCTTAATTGGCCCTGAACGCTCTCATTGATTATTGACACAACCCACTGAAGAACTAATGACGATTAGAGCCAAAGACCAGACAGTAATTGGCCTGTAATCGTTCGGACACTCGAGTCATTGTGCACACACCATTCTGTAAATCACCAGAGTCAGAGAGGGTGTGTGTGTGAGAGTGTCTGTGTGTTTTGGTTCTAGAAGGAAGTATAGAGATCAGGGGGAGATGACACAGCAAACTTCAGTGTTAATTTCAGTCGAATGAATCAGTGTTGAATGAAGCAGTGAGAGCGTCTGCCGGTCTAACCACAGGCGTGCTGACAGCCAGACAGATGGGCTGTAGGACAGTCAGGGACAGACAACTAGGAGACAACTGGATTCCTTAATCAGACGTTACAGCAGCACTCTATTATGTGACAGAAACATGAAAACACATCATGCTGTATAGCCTAATGCACATGCTCGGAATAATCTCCACCACTGATGTATACTGATTATATAGTGTGTGTGACTGGTACTGGCCGCTGACATAGAAAGAGTGAAGGTCAGATGGTAGAAGGCTTGTGTTGGGGGACACGACCCCCCGGCCCCCCTCCCAACAGAAGACCCCCCGGCCCCCCTCCCTACAGAAGACCCTCCAGCCCCCCTCCCTACAGAAGACCCCCCGGCCCCCCTCCCTACAGAAGACCCTCCAGCCCCCCTCCCAACAGAAGACCCTCCAGCCCCCCTCCCTACAGAAGACCCCCCGGCCCCCCTCCCTACAGAAGACCCTCCAGCCCCCCTCCCTACACACGTCTGCTACAATCAGCCCTGCAGAAACAAGGAACTACACTGTCACTAGCACTGCTCCCTCACACAACTAGCACTGCTCCCTCACGCATTAGCATGCTGACGCCTGTCAGCATGCTAATGCCCCAACAATACAACCACACACACATGCATACTCACACACGCACACACACACACAAACTGGGAAAGTGAGAGAGAGTGAGAGAAAAGAGGAGAGAGGGAGGGAACTCATCTGTGTCACAGCCTATCCCCTCGGGCAATCAAGGAAAAAAAACGCAATCATTAGCAACTGGTGGTGCTTGCTCCAGCAAATCGCCGTTTGAGCGAAGATTTATGCAGACCCCTGACTGGAAGTGATTTATTTATTTTAGCAGAGGCTGTGAGATCATTAACCTCCGCCGGGTCTCTGGAGAACGGCATCTGTGGCCCCCCACGCTGTGCAGACAAAAGACCCCATGCAGGGGGAGGGGCTGAGTCCCTGGGTGGGGGAGGGGCCTGCTGGATGTGGGAGGGGCCTGTTTGGGTGGGGGAGGGGCCTGGTGGATAGGGGAGGGGCTGGGTGGTGGGAGAGGCTATGGGCTGGGGCAGGAGGCTGGCTGGGGCAGGATTCAAGTGTAATAGTATAAAATATATCATTCAAATTTGCACTCACACAAAGAGCTACAACTTCATATCTGATTTTCAGGCTCAAATCAAGTTCACCTCTGATGGCCTTAATTCTTGATTAAATATATAAACTATGTCTCCTGACACTCACTTAACATTTACGTAATGAAACTCATATAACTCCTATCAAATTATCAAAATGAGATGAGATGTCATCTTAGTTACAGGAAGATGAGCGATCAGGTCCACTGAAGCAAATCTGCATATTTTCAATAGAATTTTCTGGATGAATCCGAGACCAGTTGGAGAACGAGGTTCCCCTGAGGTTCCCTATGTTCCCCTGAGGTTCCCTATGTACGTGTGGACGTCTCTGGTTACCATCTCAGCCCTGTGATGCTTAAGTGTCAATAGGTTATTAATGACATCTACCACCATATTCCTGTCCGTCTCATTAGAGAAGTTAGGGGGGTCCTCCAGAACTCGAGAATGATCCCTGTTACATTCTCCAGGAGGCAGGAGAAATTAGAAGGGTGAACCAAAGGACAGTATTAATCTGAAATTAATCAGAACTTGAACTTAACTGGGGGGCAGTATGGTCTCCGTGGTGACGTTTTTAAGTATGTGTAATTGAACCCTTTTGGCAGTCTGATGGCTAAGAGCATCTTTGTCAGACTGTCTTTTGGCAGTCTGATGGCTAAGAGCATCTACGTGACCCTCCTACACCTGCAGAGGAGTCGGCCAGAACACTTCAATTAGTCCCTCCTTCCCTGGTGCTGCCGTCTTTTAATTTCCTTCGATTTCAGAATTATTCTGACACACATACCGTGTGTGTGGATGCTGTGATGAGATGCACTCAGGGAGGGATGGAGGGATGGGGGAGGTGTAGGTTTTTCAGTTCTCCGGCAGTGATGACTTCGCTCCAACCTTATCAAGCAAACACTTCAGACCAACAAATCACATTTTTATTGGGGGGTAATAAAGTTCAGTATCCAATTGGAGATGAAGAGTTCAAATTTACGAGAAATTTTAACGGTGGCATAATGTCCTCCACGGCTGGTTAATGTTTGGACTTTAAAGTTATATTTCAATTAAAATATCTCCTTCAACTAAACATGTAATCTCCAAGACCATGAATATGCCAGGTGCCGATTCAAGAAATATGAGTGTCTGTTTGCAATGAAGCCATCTATTTGTCTCTAAAATTGACCAACAGATTTATAAAACCCACCAATTTTCCCGGAGCGTTCACATGAGGTAAAGTATAAAACAAACCGATGTTGAAAGTCACCAGTGACCATTTGCATTTCTGCCACAGGCTTTGCTGGCTGTTATTCAGCTGTCCAAGTCTGAATCTGTTCACAGCCTGAACACCTCGTACTCTGCTTGAAGTTACAGGGTCTGACATCGGCGGTAAAAAGACAACTCTGGTGTCCACAGAAAAGCCCCCATCTCTGGGACGAATAAAGACAACTGCAAGCCCATCAGACAGACAGAATCATCCAGCAACAACACCGTTCCATAATTTAATAAAATGAATTTGAGAAACATGCAGAATAAGACAGGGTTCAGGGGACAGGCGGGAATAATTTTGGCAGGGCGTAGAGCAATGTGGTGTGGAGAGGAGGGGGGTCGGGGACAGACAGAGCCAGCGAGGGCGGCCGGGATGCGGAGGCTTGTGGTCGGGGCCGCGCTCCAGAGCGGGGGCCGTGCCAAGAGCCGGCCCTGAACCGGAGCACCGCCTGGCTGCACCCCTCAGCCTGCCAGCAGCGCTGATTTATCAGGGGGCCGACGGCAGCCACCACCCCGTGCTCCCCAGTGCCCTGCCTTTCTATACAGCCTCCCTGACGACTCTGATAGTGCAATCAGGGCCATGGCAGAGCCAAGGCAATTTCTCCCTTTCTCTTTGATAACCCCGTCGCCTTATTGAAAGCCAGTAGCGATGGCAGCAGCAACAACAACTCAATTGGAAAGAGTTGCTGTATTTGTGAGGGGGGGGAGGTGGGGCGGGGAGGTTACGCCCAACACAATGAGAGGGGAGGAGAGGGATGTTAGCCGCTGCTTCCTGTGAGGGCTCCATTGTCCTCCGACAGGTGGCGTGGTTCCTGAGCGCGCGGCCTGCAGCAGCCTGACATTGGGGCCTTATCTCTCAGAAGAAAGCTGGTGGTGAAGCCACCATAGCAATGCGGTCAGATTGGTCAATCATGTGAAATTGGACTTGTTTGGTTCTCTTGCTGGAAGGCACTTGCCAATAAAAGTAGATGCATACACTTGTATGCATCTAGTGATTGTATGCCAGCTAACAAACACTGTCTGTAGTCAACTCAATACACAACCATGACCAGCCTGCTTCTACAGAGAACACAACAACCTGGACTCCACTGAAGGAAAGAACAGTTTGAATTAAACAGGACACTTTCCCATTGATAACACACAACGAGATGCGAACATATTCTGATTAAAATCAGAGAATATGTTGATTTAAAGCTATCCCGACCCCTGACGTAGTGTTGGTGAGTAGCTCTTCTTCCAGAGCTCACCGGTCATGGTGGAGCTGAGATAGCATCTCTCCTGAGGAAGGAGAGAATGGGAGCAGGAAGCTCTATCACCACCAGACTCCAGCTCTTCAGGAATTGGATTCTTACAGTCCTGCTGGATCTGTTATCTCCAAACATCTCACATTCCTATTGTGCTCCCAGGCTCTGGGAAAAAGCCTTCCAGCTGGTTTAACTTTACGTCCGATTTTTCATTTATTTCACCCTTTAAAACTGGTTAACACCCAGGCCTTACTGTACTGACCTCATGCAGGTAGCTGTTGGATATCTTTTGATATGTTGCTTTGTATGTGTCTGTGGGTGAAGAATTTAGTCAACCGTCCTTAAAACATCACAACAAACACACTGAACTTTTCATAGGTTTTGTCCAAGTAACGATGCAAGTTACAGTTCAACAAAAGGCAATCTTAGACTTATTGTGGCAATTCCATAGAGATTTGCCTATGTTTAACCATGGTCCTCAACACCATCCTCTCTACGTTTCAGTGTGGGATATGGAAGGATACACAAACACCATCCTCTCTGCGTTTCAGTGTGGGATATGGAAGGATACACAAACACCATCCTCTCTACGTTTCAGTGTGGGATATGGAAGGATACACAAAGGTGCACGTTCCACTTCACCAGTTCTCAGCCCTGCATGAATACGGCTAGTTGGGGTCATCTCTGCTGTCCCCAGCCCCCAGTCCCTAGCCCCCAGCTAAGCCTGGATGTTTCTGTTTCCCTGCCCTCCACCCCCCTCTATCTCTCTCTCTATTCCCCGCTCTATCTATCTCTCTATTCCCCCCTATATCTATCTATCTCTCTATTCCCCCCTCTCTATCTCTCTATTCCCCCCTCTATCTCTCTCTCTATTCCCCCCTCTCTATCTCTCTATTCCCCCCTCTATCTCTCTCTCTATTCCCCCCTCTCTATCTCTCTATTCCCCCCTCTATCTCTCTCTCTATTCCCCCCTCTCTATCTCTCTATTCCCCCCTCTATCTCTCTCTCTATTCCCCCCTCTCTATCTCTCTATTCCCCGCTCTATCTATCTCTCTATTCCCCCCTATATCTATCTATCTCTCTATTCCCCCCTCTCTATCTCTCTATTCCCCCCTCTATCTCTCTCTCTATTCCCCCCTCTCTATCTCTCTATTCCCCCCTCTATCTATCTCTCTATTCCCCCCTCTCTATCTCTCTATTCCCCCCTCTATCTATCTCTCTATTCCCCCCTCTCTATCTCTCTATTCCCCCCTCTATCTATCTCTCTATTCCCCCCTCTCTATCTCTCTATTCCCCCCTCTCTATCTCTCTATTCCCCCCTCTCTATCTCTCTATTCCCCCCTCTATCTATCTCTCTATTCCCCCCTCTCTATCTCTCTATTCCCCCCTCTCTATCTCTCTATTCCCCCCTCTATCTATCTCTCTATTCCCCCCTCTCTATCTCTCTATTCCCCCCTCTATCTATCTCTCTATTCCCCCCTCTCTATCTCTCTATTCCCCCCTCTATCTATCTCTCTATTCCCCCCTCTCTATCTCTCTATTCCCCCCTCTATCTATCTCTCTATTCCCCCCTCTCTATCTCTCTATTCCCCCCTCTCTATCTCTCTATTCCCCCCTCTCTATCTCTCTATTCCCCCCTCTCTATCTCTCTATTCCCCCCTCTCTATCTCTCTATTCCCCCCTCTATCTCTCTATTCCCCCCTCTATCTCTCTCTATTCCCCCCTCTCCTTCTCTGAACTTGACTGTCCTGTGGTGGAGAACCGTGCTTCTGGTTTCATCCACTTCAGGGGGTCTCAAGGTCAGAGCACAATGCCAGTCTGGGAGCAGATCCCAGGTCTTATCAGTCCGACCTTCAGGCTGCTGCTGCTTCTAAACATCCAGCTCTGGGGTCAGTCTACACTGCGTCATCCTCGGCCACAAGCAAACACCACAGACACAGTATGATCCTCTGGACTGTTGTAATCTCAATTATTTTGTACAAATCAGCAAACACCACACAAGATCCCTGAGACCACAGGCAGGATTGTATCACAGTTCTCCAGTAATACAGCAATGTAAGCTAGTTATCTGTAAATGACTAGTATGATGAAGAGACATGACATTTCCAGTGAAGACTTGTTAGTTTGTGTTCACAACCTGCCTTGACAAAAATAAAAAAAATACTTATCTGAAAACGTACTGCTTTTAAATACCCACATCCCCCTCCCAAAAAACAACCCAAACTTAGTATTGATGTCCCCTTTAAAAAAGTAATTAAGATGTTGGTGTTTCAGAACAGCAGGCGAGGGTCTGGGCTGCGCAGTCCCGGTGGTCTGGCAGCAGCAGGTGATTTGCAGAGTGGGGGCTGTATTGTGAGGGCTTTAGAGGCTCTTAACAGGCCGCCTCCGAGAGACACCTGCATGGCGATATGTTGCCGAGGACATTTTTCTCTCTCTCTCTCAGTGACTCCTTTGCTTTGTATCATTAGCAGAGCAAGGGGGCCGTGAATCACTCCCTCGCCCGCCCCCACGCCCCTCCCGTCCCCCTCTCCAGCCTCTTCTCCCCCTGCAGCCCCCCACCTCCGGGTGCTAAACGGCTGACAGAAGGGTGGCCGGCCGCTGGCAGCAGCCATCGACTGGAAGGGAGAAGCTGCCAGGAGTCCTTGATGGATAGGCTCATTTTCCAGCCGGCAGCAAGTCTCAGCGAAGCATCCGTGTCATTTGTAATGTCAGCCAACAAAATGTAATCAAACATTCCAGCGGTTTAATCACAGAGGGCTGCTCTAGAGATGATTGTAGTGTCAATATAATGCTATTTCATTATCTGTTTGTATTTTATATTGACAGTGTCAGATAAACAGTGTGGAAAATTAAGATTAAAAATATGGTAATTTCATTTCAATCACCCCGGCTACAGTTGCTGGGCCATTATGCGATTGATTACTTCTGAATTAAATTTGGGGCTGAATGTAAAGTTTAATCTTCTTTCTTCTCTGCGATTCAGCTCCCCAAAGGCCTCTTAGTAAGTAAGTACCCATTTCATTTGATCTTTAATGAAAAGTAATGGCCCAAATGAATTGTATAAATCATGCGTTGTGTATACCTAGTTGACATTCCATTTTTTCTTGCTCTCATTTTTTCGTTTTGTGCTTCCACACCCGACCACCCCAAAGCCGTGCGCTAACCCTCCTATCCCACTTCCTCTGTCCTCTAGTTTCATGTCTGGGATATGTGATGGGTCTTGTATGTTGGGATTTCTCTCTGAAAGTCTCAACACCATGTTGGGGGTCCCTGAGTGTTCTTGGTAATTTGGTCTCATTTCTTAAACTCTGTCAGAGTGGTGCTTATATTATGAAACAGAAAGGAGGCAGGCATTTAAGTACTTTTGCAAGGTGCTTAGTGGTGAAATTAAATGAAGTATTTTATAGCCTAGAGTGCCATTTTGAGAAGAAATATGCAGCGTCTAAACTGGTAGTGCGGTGATAGACGGTTTAATTACATGGTAAATTTTGATATTTCCCTCTATGCCTCTCTCTAGAACACAAGTGCTGTCGTGTGTCTAAGATTCGCCTGGCACACACAATTTCACCCGTTTTCCTACATACATATATAGTGTAAGAAGTGACACAACTGTTAGCGAGAGCTCTGGTTCAAATGCAGGGAGAAGAAAGGAGCTGCTCTTTGTGAGTCCCATTCAGAGTGATTTGTCCTCCTTTGTAGTCCTAATTATGTGCCAAAGTAGGATAACAGAAGTTCTCAACTCGACCATTATGCCAGCACAAAAAAAGAGGCGCATACAAGGAGCTGATCACTTTGGAATTAGCAAACATGATACTATACGAGGAGAAAAAATCATTAATACCGTCAGGGATTAGAGGTTCTGATTAAAGGGTAGCTTTTACCGTATGCAAATTAGTGATAGGCATTTATCAGCGCCTGGGCAAGCTGTCTTAGCTGCAAAGCCACATATGTTTTTTAGCTGATTAAAAAACTGCTTGAAGTTGCAGGCTTTTAATGGCGGAGAGAGGGAGAAAGGGAGAAGCAGAGAGAGGTAAAGCGAGAGGGAGAGAGCAAGAGGGAGAAAGAGAATGTGTGAGAGAGATGAGGAGGGAGAGAGAGGGAGAGAGGGAGGGAGAAACAGAATGTGTGAGAGAGAGATGAGGAGGGAGAGAGAGGGAGAGAGAGAGAGAGGGAGGGAGAAACAGAATGTGTGAGAGAGAGATGAGGGAGAGCTTGTGAGGCAAGTCTTTTCCTTTTGGACAAATTCCCGCAATCGCTCTGAGCGTTTGCCTTAATTCCCTCTTTTATTAAACACTTTCTTTTGTACATAATTAAAACATTTCTCAAGTGAGCGTGTTTTATTTGTGCATTTTCTTTTGCAATATTTTTCATCCCCAAGTATCCAGCACAGCCTACATATCTATTTCCTCAGTGAGCACCATCGTGGCCAGTCTGTCTCCCCGCCTGTGTTTGCGGGAGAAACAAGTTTAAAATAATGAATACGGGTGCAGAATTAGGGGAGGGTTCATCAGCAGTCCACCATTGTGCGAGGGGCTCTGTGTTATTATATTTCCTTTCATATGGAGGTGACCCCCTTTGTGTTAACAAAGGGAGGAGGGTGAAACAGGGCTCTCTGGCTGCTGCTGGTGCTGTGGTTCCCCAGCACCTCTCTCCTCCAGGGAGAGCTTTCAGTCTGCCCCGGCCCGGCCCGGCCCGGCGTGAACCTGCTGCCTGCTCTCCTGGTTCAGGAGACACATCCACCTCCTGCGTCTACAACTCTTCTACTACTGTGGAAAATGATTTCCTTGTGCATAAAAAAAATACATTTTATTTTGTGGGGACACTGTCGACTACAAATGTATTGTTTGCTCACTTAACATCTCCAAGACACACCTAAGCAGTACAATGCACTAAGCACTATAATGCACTATAAGCAAACAAAATAATCAAGGACATTCAAATACATTTGGACCAATAAAGACGACCTATCCAATCATAATCCTAAAATTCTTGGTAATCATAGTACATTTTAGCAGGGACCTGTACAACTCAAACTAACATCAGCAACACGAATTATATTAAAATGTAACATCTTGAAATTGAAATGGTTTTTTTTTCCCCTCTCCCTGAAACCGCTTCCTGTCCATGCAGGTGTGAAGCAGATTAACAGGAGATGTTTAGTGCAATGAGATGGCTGCTAGGAAGTGCTGGGAAATTCAGTTAACATATGATGTGAACCAAGTAAGTGGTTATTTAAAATACTCAAGCAGTGTCCAAAGGCATGATAAGATTTCAAATAGACCAGGACATAAAGCCAGTATTTGCTAGGCAAAGATAAACATTTGACTTTTTCCCATCGACTTTCTACAGGGTTAGGGTTTCTACAGAGCAGGACTCCAAAAGGAACGTAAAAGGAACATTTTACACGTTGAGTCTTTATATTTTATATATTCCAGTTTGTGCTTATGCTGGTGTTTCTGGGGATAAATGAGTGTATACAAGGTGTGCAGATGTGTCTGTGTGGGGACAGGCTGGGCTCTGATAAAGGCTGAGTGGCAGGCCCCCCCCAGGCCCCCCCAGGGGCCCCCCACCACCCGGGGTCCCCTGCTGTTCTGCTGGTCTCCCTGCAGCCAGGATGTCAGACTGAACACCTCCACATCCCCTGCAGCACACCTCGATGCCAGGAGCTGTAAACTGCCATGTGGACAGATCTTCTATGCGAAAAACCTACATTTCTGTCAATTCCACTCAAATCAAAACTTCGGTTTTTACGCTGTTCGTGGAACATGCTCTTAGGATGGAATGCAGGGTTGTTCCAGACACTCTGGCAAGATTCTAGAAAATCTACCGTGCCGACTAGTGTTGCCCCACACATCGTCTGAGAGATGAGAACCTATAAAACCCTCCTGATGTCAGACTCCACTAGACATCTGTAGGATGAGACATAAGACATACCTCAGTATGGTGTGATTAAAGAATAGTTTGTATTCAGTGGACCTGCAGCCAGGGTGATGGCTGGAGAGCCAGGCCTGGTGAACCCCAGGCAGGGTGATGGCTGGAGAGCCAGGCCTGGTGAACCCCAGGCAGGGTGATGGCTGGAGAGCCAGGCCTGGTGAACCCCAGGCAGGGTGATGGCTGGAGAGCCAGGCCTGGTGAAACCCAGGCAGGGTCATGGCTGGAGAGCCAGGCCTGGTGAACCCCAGGGCCGTGTACAGTAGGAAGGATCAGGAGGGAACAGGCCCAGAGCACAGAACAGAACAAACAATATCCTCTTTCATCCAAACCCTGATGAACTGATGCTAGAACCAAGACCAACACCAGAGGACCAGGACCAGGGTTATTACAGCCAGTTTACTGTTGTCTATATTGTCTATGTTGTGTATACATTTTAAATTGAGTGGAAAACTTCTCAAAAAAAGGCACCTGTTCATTCACTGATCTACTGATTTAATTCAAATGACAAACTCATTAAGAAAACATATGGGTCTGGGTTAGGGTCTCAAGAACTCATCTTCAGAAGCCTATTTTAGTTCCTTCTAGCAGTGTTTCAGTAGTCAAGACTGCATCGTAACTGGAACACTGGCAGTGTTAGGAGTGATCTGCTCTAAGAGATGTCACAGTATGTTTCATGAAGTAGATTTTCCACTATTGAACAGACACAACTATCACAGCCAAGGACATATTTCCTATGATACATTTAGGGTTATAAAGTGGTCATATACAGTATGTTGTATTTATGGTATTATGCTATATGTACATTTTATAGATCTGAATGAGTGAGTGCGTAAGCTTCGATAATGAAGTCTTTCATAGAGTAAGAGCAGTACCACGAAACAGTAACTGAATGACATACAATGAGTCAAAGTAGATATGCATTCCACAGCCATTAACAATTTTCACAATAGCTGAATATGCCAGATAACCTATAGCTCATTGAGGGGCCAGACATGGGCTCCTGGTTACCTTGAACACACTGCAGGGTACAGCCTACACTGCACGGCCATAGAAATCAACAGAAAAGGAGTATTGTTGCTTATGAAAGAAAACCTCCATCTATCAAGGACGTCTAATTAGTACAGAGCAGCTGAGACCATCTGAAATGGTCATGTTTTTCTTTCTCCGTTAATGCTTCGTACTCAAATGTTTTATACTTGAAATGACATTAGCAGACTTCCCTAAGAAGCTTTTCTCTTATTATTTACCACATTATTTATTGTTTGCGTTTGCTTGGGCATCATCCTCTGGCCGCTCTTCATACTACAATAGTAAATGGACTGACTGACAATACAGAGTAAATATTCAATCACAGCAGCCCTAACCCTAACCCTTAAGTGTTTGAGAATCACTTGGCTCTGGGGCCCTTCCAGCCGACAGGGACACACCTCAGTCCTGCCCACAAGCCCAGACACAGGCTGCAGTCCTGCCCACAAGCCCAGACACAGGCTGCAGTCCTGCCCACAAGCCCAGACACAGGCTGCAGTCCTGCCCACAAGCCCAGACACAGGCTGCAGTCTGGCAGGACAGGGAAAGTTTGGAAGCACATAATAATGGAGAGTGAGTACCACGCATTCACCCTCATGCTTCTTAACACACACACACACACACACACACACACACACACACAATGTATCTATGCGTACAACGGTAACTTCTCATGCTTTGCAACTGCCGTTTTGCCACTCCCACGGGGAGATTTCAGAATCGATACCGGCTGCCCTTAAAAATGCACCGAGTCGTCTGACCTGTCCTCCCCTCGTCTTCATCACCGGCCTCCCGGCTTTCGCTCCGAAGGACCATCACACCCCGTTACGTGATGCCAGCCAAGACAACACCAGATTGTTTGGGACACTCGATCCCCCGGTGGTGAATCCCAGGGCCAGGACCACATGTGGAGCCATCATGGGTCAGAGTTCAGACACATGACTTGATATACCCCATTAGCTCCAAAGGGAGGGGATGGCGAGGGGCTGAATAAATGTCATGGGAGTCTTTGCCTCTTGATTTGGGAGTCAGTGAAGAGGGCGAAGGGGGAGGGAGGGAGGAAGGTTTCTCTAGCAGAAAATGGCATTAAGAGTTAATGACCATGTTGCTCCCAGAGGGCTAGTCCATATGAAAGCTATTTCAGCAGTGACAGCACTCAACACACAACCTGACTGATTAAAAACTAAATGGTGCTCAAATATGAATAACAGTAACTGTCACTCAGATAGGAAGAATAACTATACAACATCATTCCCAATAATATTGGCATTCTATCTAGAAGCACTGAGGGGCATAGATCAGGAGGGGAAAACATTTAGTCACAGACGTAAAATACAACAGCCACTAAAACACTGAGAAGGTTCAGACAGAATACTGAGAAGGTTCAGACAGAATACTGAGAAGGTTCGGACAGAACACTGAGAAGGTTCAGACAGAACCCTGAGATGGTTCAGACAGAACCCTGAGAAGGTTCAGACAGAACACTGAGAAGGTTTGGACAGAACCCTGAGAAGGTTCAGACAGAACACTGAGATGGTTCAGACAGAACACTGAGAAGGTTCAGACAGAACCCTGAGAAGGTTCAGACAGAATACTCAGATGGTTCAGACAGAATACTGAGAAGGTTCAGACAGAACACTGATTGTCGTCGTAAGTCAGAGGTGGTGTGTGACCGATGCACATCTTGTTTTAAGACTTGAGAGCCATTAAAGCAGTGATTGTATTGAGGGATGTGGTGAGGCAGTCCCCTCCCCTGTGTGCTGGCTGCAGGCCTCAGAGCGCAGGCCTCAGGGTGACGGGGGCAAGGCCGGAGTCCACGCGGCCAGCTGGAGAGCAGATTAAAGTGCTCTGAAAACCCACATATTGCTGCAATGAGAAATATAATAACGTGGACATGGCCTTCCCTTTATGACGGTAACAACACATTCTCCAGAGAGCAATCTTTTTATCAATTCCAAAAGAATGACAAATGACACACACACCCAAAGAATGACAAATGACACACACCCAGGGCCTATGGGCTTTGCACGTGAGGAGTATTTATGGTACTTGTGTCCTGAAGGTAACAGTGACAAAAGCCTTCAGACACTACGCCACATTCCTCACATTCGTTTCTCATCCACAAATATCACAGCTATTTCATCATATCTTTCAAACCACTGTGACATCACCTGTGTGCCACAGGAGATTCCGCTAGAAATTAATAAGTGTCTTACCAGCTAAAAATTCCAAATTGCACAATAAAACATAAAATTAAAATAAAAAAAATGGTACATGAATCCGATGATGACTATTTGTCTCGTGATATGGTTGAGAGGTTTATATATCCCGTAACTAACAATTTATTCAGTGCTTTATTGGTAGTGATATGAACATATGCTTGGTTCAATTTACAACCGGCCTGGAATGATACTCTGAAAAGTGTAAAAATCCTGCCCAGACTCCACAACGCATACTGTGTAGCTGGCTCTAGGGGGCGATGCAGAATTATCAGCTCTGTTTTGACGAAGACAATCCTAGCAGAAGAGTATGTACATCATATTTATACATAGTAGTGGGGCTGCTATATCCAGATGATAGGAGGGACTGCAAAGTTACTGGATATTAAATAAAACAATATTCTTCAGATAACAAAAGCAAATGCTAGACAGCTTCTAGAGTTAGGGCTGGAACAAAAGAAGGAACTTTAAAGAAGATTTGGTGCTCACTGAGTACAATACCAATTCAAGGGTTTGCTGTTTCTCATAAAATAACAGCGTATAGAAGCTCACAACAACTATTGTCGGGCCAAGATGCCAAATTGCAGTAATAAAAAAGAGGCATAAATAATTGTTGTTTTTGTACAGCATCCCATGTGTGAGACAACATAATTTCCTCTATAATGCTGCTGACTTCTTTTCATCAAATCAGAGAGCTTGTTTGTACAAGCTATTGTTTCTGCATCACAAAGGATCTAAAATCGTCGCCCCAGATCTGAGAAGAGAAAGTCACATGTTCCATAATCAGACGAGGATTTTAATTGTAAGATGTTCCCTGGCTACTGTTTCCCCCTCTCCTCCTCTCTCTTCCCTGACAAAAATCTGACAGTAGCTTTGCATTGCAAACCTGTTTAATGAATGACTAATCCTGGAAGAGCGCATTATAGGAAACTGTCACACACAGCATTGTAGCAATATTAACTTGAATTTACATTATCATCCTCTGGTAATGCTGGAATATTTGGATTTCCATTAATGCTGGGCCTTCCTCTCTGAAAGGAAACAGTGGTGAACTAAATCTGGTTTCCCCCTCTGCTTTGATAGGGTGCTGGAGTTAAGGCTACACCAAGGAGCCTTCCCCCCTCCTCACAATCAAGCCCACAAACAAAGGCCCAGCTAGCGTTACTCCAGCTAGCATTACTCAGGCCCATTCTCAGCAAGCCCATGCCACAGGCAGCCCAGGCAAAGCCAGAGTGATATTACAGCTTTGTAGCGATGCTGTAAATCACACAGAACAATGGTGAGCAGCACAATCACACAGGCCGGCCCAATCAAGCATATCAAACACACCCCGTGAGGAACAATAGATCAGACGCTCCATCCTGCCGTCCGCTGCTTGTTTATTGTTTATCTTTCAGCTCTCTATTGACTGTTTATGTTGTTATTCTCCCACTAACTCACTCACCCTTATCTCAATAGAATTCACTTTTTTAGTGACTATTCAAGTGTTGTTTGCGATAAAAGACTGTTTCCAGGACTCCCACAGGCATGGATTTTTTGCTTTACAGATAAAAAGGTTGCGTTTATGTATAATGGCACAAATGCAGTCTTTTGACTAAGTATTTGGTACAATTTATCACCATTCAAATATATTAGAAAAGCATTAATGCAGCAGTGTGAATCAAAAATGTCCTTAAACAGCGGAACCTGAAAATCACGTAAATCATGTCTGACCAGACCGTGTAGAGTGACAAACGTTTTCATTATAATTATATTCAACTACATATGCTGTAAGTATACCTCTGTAAATATCAGTGTTTAGGTGAAACATGCATCTCCTGCCTGTTTCACAGCAGACCAGGAGGAGAGCGCTGGTGGGGAAAGGACATCAGCGAGTCTGAGCAAGCTGGAGAGGGGGCAAAGCGATGTTTGAATATTACTGACCCAGCACTTAGGAAAGCAATGCACAACAAGGCGAAAAAATGAATGCTTTTTTAGTCTGGAAATCCTTTCACCCTCTCATATTCAGCAGATCAGATTAAGAGAGAGGTTTAAGAAGATTTTGACAAAAAAAACCTTCTGAGCTGGGGGAGAGGGGGAGGTTGGGAAGGTGGCAGGAAGCCGTTTGTGATTCTGTGACTTCAGGCAATTCATCACAGAAATTGAGTTTCTAATGCAGCATCTTGTGAATCCCTTTTGCCCTGTCAACGTTTTAATACATTACAGTGAGAATGTAAATCATGTTTGAAATTTGGCATAAACTCTACTGCACTCACACTCACCACTCCACACAGACACAGGGGCTCAAATACAGGCACACACATTTCACTGAATATTGGAATTATTCTCAGACAAAAAAAAAACTTCAGGTTTTCTTATTCCTGGCAATAGAAAAGAAAATCGAAATCTCATTATGCTACCTTTAACTAGAGATGTTTTAAAAAGGCACAGATGTGGACAGATGTGCATGGGCTACATTCTCCCCAATAAAAGTGTCTTATTTGTTTTCACTATAAGGAGTAGGTATAGTACTACAGAACCAAATGAAAGAGAGGAAGATAAGCTAGAAACATTACCAGCACACTGACAATACCTCAGTCCAAACCACAGGTGTACCAACAGAACAGGAAGGACGAGGAAGAACAAATCTGAACATGGACGAAGAGGTTTTGTACCTTACCAGCTCAGAGAGAGGACGCAGCAGTGCTCAGGCTGTAATGGATCCAGGGCTGGATGGTGGCCTGGATAGACTTCCTGTCAGCCCTCTCAGAGAGTCATTAGAGTCGCCTGACTGCTGAGGGGAACAGAGAGCTGCTGTAGACCTGAAGTTTATTTACTGCTTCAGAAGGCTGCTTCAGAAGGGCTCAACTCTCTGTAACCAAAGAGTGATCTCAGAGTTCCTTGTAACAGCTCCTCTCCTCCAACTCCACCCTAGTCAATTTCACTGTCAACCTAAACGCTCTTTCAAATACTGGATTGAAAAAAAGGCCAGATTGCTTAGGATGATAGTTATGTTTTTTTGATTAACAGAATTGGAAGGCTGAATATTCTGTTAAGTGAACGAAATGTAAATCTAAATATATCATCTGCTCAAGATTTGTAGCCTTTCAGTTATAAAAAATTATCTGGTGTGAAGTCATGCACTTTATATTTGCATAAAACTGAGGATTTCTATCAAAGTCGATAAAAACGTTGTGTCTGACTCAGGTGGTCCCCAAACCAGGAAGCAGTTCGGCTCTGCTGTTTACTGTTGGAACCTTCCGATTGGCTGTGAAATCCGTCCTAACTCGTTTCCATGGTATTAAGGTGTTACACAGCCATAGGAAGCAATTTCGGCAGATCATGTTCTGCAAGGGACACTCTCTCCGAGAGGTAAATGCCCCGTTTCCAAGACGCCCCGGAGAATATACAAACGGAGTCAAGTACCATGGATTTGTACACTTTAGTGTGATATGGTGTGTTGGTGTGGAGATGGAGGAGGCTGAGGCTGGCTAACAAGACTCGTAAGGGTAGTCTACAGTGTCAGTCCCGGACACAAACACCTGTACCTTGCTTAGCTAACATATGGGTCTGTGTCGGCTGTTTTTGTTAAACGTCCATTTGAGATATTACATTCTCCTTCTTTAATCCTTGCTACTTGTTATCAATTGCTGCAAATCATATCTCTTCTTAGTGATTCATCTAATGAAAAACTCAAGTCAATAAAGGAGATATCGAGGATTAGCCGTCCATTGTGTACCCACCTGTTGACCTTCACAGTATCTGCCTCCACAATCTCAGCAAACACGTAACATTCTGAAACCTGAAGATCTGAAAAACAAAGTTTCAAACTCACACACAACCTAAAGATCACATCTAACTCGACCTTCACGTCGCACATCTTTAGCTACAGATAAATATGCCTTGTATAATACCTCAAGTATAACTAAATAAACAGAGCCGTTGTATGGCCAGTAAAATGCATAACGGGCACATCTGTTTCAAATACTGCACTATCATTTTCGCTGGCAAAGGGAGAGAGGGGATCATAATATTCAAATCCGTATTTAACCTTTCAAGGCAGAAGGATTATTTAGCAAAGTCTCCATTCCGAGCCGTTTTCTTGCCCCCTACTCCCCTGCCATAATAATGATCATTATCACCATTGTGTGAAAAGAGGATTATCATATCGTTCCATAAACCCAGGAACACCCCTGCCATTATGAAGTCATTCCACTCTCATCAAGCCCACACCAGCGGCCAGGCCAGCTCATCCTACATCTGCTGGGTGGTGACAGGTGACCGTAGAGTCAGCCAGGCCTTGTCTGAGGGACCTGGGGTCTGGAGGACAGGAAGCTGGGGTGTAGAGGACAGGAAGCTGGGGTGTAGAGGACAGGAAGCTGGGATGTAGAGGACAGGAAGCAGGGGTGTAGAGGACAGGAAGCTGTGGTGTAGAGGACAGGAAGCTGGGAGACCTGAGGTCTACTAAAGAGAAAAAAAAGCTAATGGCTGAGACGAAGCCTCACTGGAACCAACAGACACGGAACAGCAAGAGAAAAGAATCAGTTGGGGTGCACATTCTGGGACAAATGGAGAGATAGTCAGGGTCATAGGGCCTTAATATGAATATGGTGCAGAAGTATGGAATACAGGCAGTCACAGAGGACATTACCATGAAACTGATCGCACCAGTCCAACTTATTTTCTAGGTTCGCAGTATCGAGTACCAATTTTTCTATAGACTGCTGTAGCATTTTCATCTCATAGCTTCCTTACCTAAATATAAAAACATTGAGCTAGTGGTACAGTTATGGAGCTGGCAGGATGAAGCACTGAAGACTAGCTATGAAACAGGAGGTGATTAGACAATGTTGACAAGTCACTTGTATGATCTTCATATGAAGTTTATTGTTAATAATTCAATTGTGAATACAGCCATTTGAATATATATTTGTATCAGCAGGAACACAGTGTTCCTCTCTCCAGCCCAGTGCTAATCCTGTCTGCTTATTTACTGCTTCACTCTGTGGTTTTCAATATTAAATGGCGGGGTCATTTCTGTCTACTCCTTAAACCCCCATGTGTCCACATCTGTGTTAGGTGCAGTCTTAAACATATGGACTCTTTTAATTAAATCATACCTTGATTCAGTCTTTCACAGTATTACTGACAGCAAGGTCATTAAACTATTAAAGCGAGTCACAGGGAAAATTGTTGTGAGCAGAGTGAGGCAGGAGAGGTTAATTAAACGGCCACCGCTTCTCCTCACCGCCAGCGAATGCCACATTCTTCTATCTGAGACAGGACTGAGAGAACAGGGGTTTTATACTTGTTATACAAATTGTGCAAGGGCAACTCCAATATTTCTTCTATCTTTCTTTCAAACAATGTTGACACATAACACCCTGTGACATCAGAATTGACATTAAAATATGGATACAAAATTGATACTGGACTCATATTCCAGATTGGGCTGTGACACATGATCCTACTATAGCATGGTGGATGTTACCTGTTCTTTACTTTGTGTAAACTGTTTAATCAACTAATGATTTCCCTCAAGGCACAGTGCTCTAATGACAAAAAGGTCATGTAATTTGTAGGTCATCGCATCAAAGTTGAAAGAAGTAAGTTAACCTCTTAGATTATTTTTGACCATCCATTATTTGAACACAATACGTTTATTAGTCATCTCTTTTAATAAAAGCATTTTTTTCCTTCTTAGATCTAGTTCTCCACATCTCAAAACCTGGTTTAGTGGAACATTTAAAACAAGATGTGAATCTGTATTGTGACTACAATCACAGCACCCTGAAATAACAACCCTTACATGACACAATAAAAGGACAGAGGTAGACAGAACTACAACAGCTAAAGTGATACTTTTAAGACGTTAAGAATTTTATCTTTTGTATACCTGCCTTTGGAATTTTACAATGTAAATAAATCTTGTTTTGACTTGCTCCCAACTTCAAAGGTTTTCTTTTTTGTGGTGGTGGTGGTAACTGAAGCACAGGTGATGAGTGGTAAGAATAATAGAAGGTCAATTATCCAGTATTGCATGCATTTATTTTTTTATATAGGTTTTTTAACTGACAATTGCACAAACAAATAGAATATTTTTCATATTTCTCAGTACAATTGTACAGTTGTATGTGTTTGCTTGAAGAGGAATGAGAGACACAGGAGAGATCTGGCAGGGAGGGGCAGGGCCTTGTATACATTTACATTTATGCATTAGCAGACGCTTTTATCCAAAGCGACTTCCAAGAGAGAGCTTTACAAAAGAGCATAGGTCACTGATCATAACAACGAGATAGCCCCAAACATTGCGAGCAGCCAAAACATGAAGCATACATTGTGGAAAACCAAATAAGTGCCAAAGGGAAGAACCATAAGAGCATGCAGTTAAACAAGTTACAATTAAACAACATGAAACTCAAAAAGTGCAAGAGTGTACCTGTAGAAAAACAATCAACAGTAAAATAGTTCGCAGCGAGTACAAGAATTTAAAACCGTTACAACTAACCAACAAGAGCAACAAGTCTCTCAATAAGAGTCATTGTGATCCTGGAGGATCCTGGAGGAAACTAACATCAGGTCCAGCCAACTACATACTGGTTTACTTTATTTTAACTGCTGTCCAACGTTAACATATCTTAATTCTTCTCAGTTATTTTTGCTTGGAAGCAAATACTCAATTCATGAGTGTGTGGCTTGACATGACCTGAATGTTTTGTCCTTAAACCAACAGTTATTGATGTTTGTAAACTGTCACTTCAAGGGTGTAAGTTGTCGTCATGCCTTCAGTCCCAGTCACCTAGATGCCCCAGCCCCCTGCTGCTAGCACCACTACATCATCATCTCATTTGGCATTCAAAGCTGAATGGTAAAAGTTCAAGACTATGCTTGCAAGGCTGAATGAAAAGAAAAGGCAGGGCTATCAAAAACAGCAATTCAAATGTGGAATATAACTCATGAAATGAAAGGCATCCGTGAGGCTGGATCAGCAGCCAGGCTGGCCTGTGTGGGCTGCTTTACAAGGCTTGGTCACCTGGTGTCCTTTAGGCTTCCATATTACACGTTTTACACACTACAGCAAGGCTTTCAGTCTTGGGACCCTTTCAGAAGGCAAGGAAGCGAGGAGTTCAAAAGTTTCTAAAAGCAAACAAAGCTATTGGCCGTGTTGCCAGATAAACACTAAAGAAATGTCCCGGTAATGCATTATTCACTGAGGAAATTAATTAATTTCCACCATTATACATCTCTTGCAATTATATGCAACAGAAATGCTATCCATCACCTTCGATGCCAAGAGGGACAAACAGTGGTCAGAGCAGTGTGGGAGTAGGGTTGAATGCAAGGAGGCAAAATTGCATTTATTGCTGCCCTGGCATTACCTATGCAGATCTTTATCAGGGGGGCAGTGAGTCTATTGTGGCCATTTTGCCGGCCTACAATGGCTTCCTGTGCACCCAAGCTACCGGGAGATTGGCTGAAATTATATTCCCTTCATGCTTGGCTAGGTTGCAGCTTAGAAACAAGCTGCTTGTGGAAGCCAGGGGAAGATGGCAGATAAAGGAGCTTCACATCCAGGTGACCTTTTTCCTCGTCTTTTTTCTCCTCAGCAAAAGCTCCTCAATTGCAGTGACAGAAGAAAAGAAAACAATCTGTTGAGGAGAGGACACACAACCAGCACCTTGTGAACCCAGGGCCTCAGAGAGGCCAGGTCTCTGTCCTCAGACAGCACAGTGACCTACCTTGACACGCGCTCCATCTTGAATTCCAACATCACACATCCTGAATGCTCGCTCCACCAGTCCACGTTTCAATTCTTTCACAAGGTGTCAGCATACATTAATCCCATAAAATACTGTGATGGTTACAATGGTTTATGATACCAAAATTATTCTGTAAATTCAAAATTTCTCTAACAGATGCAAGGTCCAACTGCAATCGGTCAACGGATTAAAGATCTCTGTGGAATCAAATCTTAAATTCAACAGAAAGAATTTCCGGGATACTAAACCTAATCAAAAACATCAGGATGGAAGTGAAAAAATAAAAAATAGAGTTAAACTCTGAGTCCTGCAATCTCCTTTAGATAAAAAAAACAAAAAAAACTTGCGAAGAATAAAAATGATTGAGAAGATAGAGCGCGGCCTCCTGTGGGTCTGCTGGTTGCAGGGGATATGTATATCTGCAGATAAAACCTTCTGTTCAGGAACAGTATTTGCTAGGCCTTTTAGATACGCATCAACCATGAAGACATGGGTCCAGCCTTCATTATACCACGTGAATCTTCCCTCATTTAGCCGGGATAGCATCTCCTTTATTTCACCTCCAAACACCCCTATCCATACAGCCATTCGCCCTGCTCAGCCGACAAACAAGATGTTGCAGCCGATGGTGGCAACAGTTGGTAACAAATATGTGGCTTTGTTCGGCTTTCTCAAAGACCTCCCAGCCTTCCTGAGCTACTTGGGGAGGGCTGGAGAAATCAAAGGTGCTCAACAGACGATCCCACTCGGGGGGGGGGGTGACATGCAAAGACCTGGTCTTGATAGGACCAGGAGATAAGGATCCCTGTAAGAGCTTATCGCAATCAACAATTGCAGTGACAAAAATATATACACTGCACCATGTTTGGAAAAAGTTATTGCCAAAGCTTCATTGGAATTGTCATAAATGAATCTACAATAGTATAATTATGTCCGAGCAAAGAGGGAGACATTCTAACTACCTTAGCACGTCACGCTGCAAAGAGCTTGAAGTGGCTTTGATGCTTTGGTACTGAGAGACATGAGGCTATGGCTACACAGTCCATACTGTAAGAGATCTGTCTACCTCACTAGTTCAGTACCACACTGAATAACTTACCCCATCTGTCCAGCCAGATCAATATGGATGTTTCAAAAGACGATTATTTCTGTGGGAAAAAAGAAACAATACAAAACCTTTAGTTATACTTTCTAGCGAACAATTAATTACGCTAATTTTCCAGTTTTAAGTTGTAAATGCTCTGGTCTCTAGTTTTACCAGAAAAAAACTGTGGGAAAAAAGTGATTACTAATTTGAAAATTCCACTCAAATGTAGCTATGCATAACATCCATTATAACTTGTGAACACTCTTAGTCTTTAAGAAAACTATTGCACACTGAAAAATAATATTTTACACGACCCAACCAAGCAGTTTACATTTTACAAAAGAATAGTTTATCTCAAGGTAAATTAAATGATTTGTATATCTATCTGTTATGGTGTGAGAGGTATGCTAGAATTAAGTGAATTAGTACAGGGGCTTTGAGAATTGCAAATTACTTTCAGACTGGACTGAATACATTCTAACCATCTAATAATAAAAGCGCTCCATTTTCTTCATCACACTTTACACAGATAGGTTACACAACGGCCTTGGTGGAATGGAGAATTCTCAAAAATAAATCCTATCAAACGAATAATCAAATGATGTGTTTATTATAGTTTTCATTGGGTTTTGCCGTGTCATTTTCTTGTTTAATTGACAGTCTGTGCCAACACATTCCAGCGCACAATGTGTAATCAGTGTTTCCTGTGAGAACGCTCGTGGCACAGGGCTGGAGGGTGTGTGACGTGTTTCAGGTGCCCTCAGACAGGACCTCTCATGCGGGGGAATTACAGAGCCGTCTCCCTGCCACGACAGCAGCCTCACAATTACCTTCCCGTAGAACACACACACACCGGCTTTCTTACTTTCTCTCCTGCACATACAAACATGCAGTCTTTCTGTGCTGACACCCAGAACCTAAAACATGCCACTGCAAACTAACCCTCACCCTAACACAAAGTCTCGGCTGAGAAGCAGGCTGTTTCTCTGCAAACATTCAGGAGTAGCGTTGTCATCTTACTGCAGCAATCTACCGACAGTTACTCTCACCTAAAGTATGCTGCTTCTTTTTTTTCAATCCAGAGGCCATGCAAGTCAGAAGGCTTCCTCCCACTGGAGAGATGCATCCTGAAAACTCTATTGACATTTTTCCCTGGAGAAAAGAAGGCCGGGCAGCATAAACACCAGCGTGCTAAGCACACACTCGCACTGATGTCGAGATGCCGTCGCCCTATCAGATTATTCCCGTCATATTTCTCTGGCTGACTAGACTAAGCACAAGTCAGAGGTATGAGCTGATAAAGGGTCTTTCACACAGCAACAACACGTACCAGAGGGCTTATCACCTCACCTCCTCACATGCAATCGCAAGGAGGACAGGAGGAAGATTGTAACATTTGGCGATTTGTTTTTGCTTTTGGGGACTGATAACAAAAGCGCAATCTGAGGTAGGATGCCTCGACATGAGGCAGAGCTGAGGCAGCCTGGATCCGTTACACGTCTTCATAAAAATACAAATACATAGTCAGGCTTTGTTTTCATGACTAACACAGTCACAAAGGAAGTTGTGACTGTTACAAATAAATTACAAACAACTAAAAAAAATGTTTTTACTAGTGTCATAGAAGAAAAAACTATTCTAAAAGAATTTTGTCTGTCGAATGTCAAAAAGTCGAATGCATAAAAATAAAAAAACATGTTTTTTGCATTTCACGTTTGAGACAACAGAACTCTGAACAGTAGACATTTTTATTTTGGCTTAATCAACAAAGGGAGAAAAAGAGTGAACAGGTAATAGTGCAGGTTTACATCCGGTACTAAAGCTATCCCAAATAAAGAAGGTTTCAACTGCTGAAACGTTGCTCTGCCCTTCATGTATTACACCTGCCATGCGCTTGGGATTCCCTTTCTTCCTTGATCCATAATGGCAGCAATTAAAGTATAAGGTAAACTTTTCAACAGTCTTTTCACCAGGATGAAAAGCATTGTGTTGCAAATTGGTAATAATATATTCATCCCTAGGTAAACATGCCTGCCATGTCCCTTGTGCACAACGAAAGCGAACAGAATGAAAGTGATAATTTCTCTCCCTTTGAGAATTCTGTTCTTTAATTCTGACAGTAAACTCGTGGCTGTTACGGGGTGTTAAGTAGGATTTAAAACTTGTCAGACAAGACATGTTTGAAATTGCTTTAAATAAGTGCACTGTGTTGCTGTCAACCAGAGGCTTACAGGAACATATCCTCACAATTGAGGCACTCATCCGGGCTCACAGAGCCCTGCCCCAGCCCCAGCGCCAAGTGCTTCCTGCCCATTGGCTCGTCCCACTGTGGACCAGCGCACCCTGCTGGAGCGTCTATGCACTGCCTCCACCTGCAGGGCTCACAGGGAGAGAGCCTGGGCCGGTTGGCACATTCTTACACTGCAGGGGAGGGTTTATGTACCCACACTATTCCAGGTAGGACTTAGTCCATTGTAAATACCTGATTTGACTTGAAATGACTGTTCAGGGTTGGGTGTGCTTTAATAATATGGTGGGGCTATGGGGAGAATGGAGGGACAGTATTTATACTGTCCCTCCATTCTCCACCAGAATATGGTCTAAAACAAGGTCACAACATCACCAACTCAGAATGAACATGCAAAGTGGAAGACCATAACCTGACATGTTACCCTGTTATAGAACACCACTATCGAGATCATTTAAATCATGAAGAACATTTTAAAAAGTGTCAGTTCTCCTCTGATGTGACAGAGCATCACTGGACTGAATGGAAACCCAAAGCTGCCATCAAAACATCTAGCATCCTAGAGTATCACTATCTTCTTGGTGTTGGAATGGGGAAACGATATCTGCCACTTTAGGATAATGAAACCCTGTAAATAAACTCTTGGTGGGGAGCCAACCAACAGCTGCATAATCTTCTGCTAATGGCCACACCAAGAATGACTTCCTCCAGAAAGCCCCCCCCCCCCCACACACACACACACACACGGTCTGTAAGCTTCTTCCTTTCCTCTCTCTCCTGATGTGAAGCACTGCTACAAACCTCCTAGTAGTATCAAATATTTATTCTACATAATACAGTCAAAACCTTAATAATACTGAGAGAGATCATTCACAGGTTTAATCCTGTAATGACTACAAAGACAGCATTTAAACCACAAACTGTATTTATGCACCAAAAGCAACCACTCGACAATTCTGAATAAAGAGGGTGTGAGGTGGAGGCGTTATGAAGAGCATATTGTGCAATAGTTAGTGTGTTTGGTGCAACAGAAACATGCTCCTAACCCACATTAGGGGTTCTCAGGGGAAGGGGAGGTGGAGAAAAAGCTAGTGAGGTTGTGATGAGGGGCTGAACCTTCGAGCACCTTGTCCCTTGATCTGGCACCCTCTCCTACCAAGGCAAGCCTTTATCATACAAAGGGATTAGATCGCCCAGTGTAAGTGCCTTCAAGTTATTAGCACCTTCTTATACAAAAGTATAACAGCAATCCCAAAGACATTGATTGCAGGGAACAGTTCAAATATGATTTCCTTATAGCTATTAATATGTATGCCTTAAATAGAAGCACACCGCTAAGCAGCTTATGATATTATGAAAAGAATGTTCCCTCAGGGGCATAATATGCCAGCAGTGACAGTAAGGAGAGATTCATATTTACCCAGATTGGCTGTACTTACGTCAAGCGTTCAGTGAGCTTGTGGGAGGGAGGATGGGGCAGTGGTAACAGCTCGGCTTCGATAAGCACTTACCGTGAATAAAAGACAAGCATGAAAGTGAGGTTTAGCCTCTTTAAAGATTCCCCAACCAAATGTAGAGGCAGATAGGGCAGGTGCCTTTGGTTCCGGACGTGATTAGACGTCTGCGTTGCAGTGTTCCCGTAGAAACGAGACATTGCAGAGACATTGTCCAAGCTTGTCCAGGTGGGGGACCTGTCATCCCAAACCAGAGCTTAGCAGAGCCGTGCTTGGAGCAAAAGATTAGGACCCAGGAATTCAGATTCTTCCTTTTTTTTCAGTGCATGGTTAATCCAAAAACAGTCTCTCCCGCCTTCCTCTCCTCCCGCCTCCCTCTCCTCCTGACTTCATCTCCTTCTGTTTCTATTTTATTCATCTTTATCTTCCTGTTTTTTCCCTCTTCCCATTTTCTTGCTTTTCACTAGCAGACTTGGTTTGATTTGAAACTCTTTCATGCAGACAGTGTTAGGTGTAAATATTTTTCATTTGGGGGTCTTGATATTGACTGACACAGTTGTACTCCTTACAGTGAACAAACAGCATTTTATTCCGCATTGTTGGAGTAAAAGAGATAATACTACTCAAGCGGACAATTTTTTACACCCAAAAACATTTTGATAGAAAACACCTTCTTGCTTATCATATAGGCCTATAATCCTGAGTAGATGCATCCATTTGGGGATTTTCTGGGGGCTCCAGTATAAAGCCCTGAGGGCAGCTCCAGACTGATTCTCACTGCTGTAAAAGTTTCATGTTTGTGCACATGCAGTGGCAGGTGTTGGACTGGTCCTGGGGACACAGAGGCTTGGAGTATAGACTTCATCATCTAAGAGTACCTGGACTCCGTTTTCTCAAGCCTAACAGAATTAGTTAGCGGGTATCTGAACTGGACGACCACAGCAGCATTGTTCCAGTGAGGCTCAATCCTCTGTTGTCTGTCAGGGAGAAATCCTCTAACTGAGAGACTCATTTTGTAAACCTCCCCTCAATTCAAGTAGCCCCATTGTGGGTTTATCAAGGTGGCTCAGCTGGTCAGGTTATCACCTAAATGGACACTGTTGAAAGGATCATATAGAGAGGGTTCCTATTTAGTATTCCAGCATTCCACTTTCCTACTCGGCTCTGTGGAATAGAAGGCAAATGAACTATGTGGTCCTCTGCTTCAATGTAACTACCTCGTCTCAGAAAGAAAGACCAACATCCTCTCCCCGGTCCACATCCCCGCCCCGGTCCACATCCCCGCCCCGGTCCACATCCCCGCCCCGGTCCACATCCCCGCCCAGGTCCACATCCCCGCCCAGGTCCACATCCTCTCCCCGGTCCACACCCACGCCCCGGTCCACACCCAAAGCCCCGGTCCACATCCTCTCCCCGGTCCACATCCCCGCCCAGGTCCACACCCACGCCCCGGTCAACACCCACGCCCCGGTCCACATCCCTGCCCAAGTCCACATCCCCGCCCAGGTCCACATCCCCTCCCCGGTCCACATCCACGCCCACATCCACATCCCCGCCCAGGTCCACATCCTTTCCCCGGTCCACATCCCCGCCCAGGTCCACATTCCCGCCCCGGTCCACATTCCCGCCCCGGTCCACATTCCCGCCCCGGTCCACATTCCCGCCCCGGTCCACATCCCCGCCCCGGTCCACATCCCCGCCCCGGTCCACATCCCCGCCCAGGTCCACACCTACCAGAGTGGAAGCTACAGCTGATCTACAGTCTTTTTTGTGCCTAAAACCAGATAATATCAAACAAGGCTTTCAAATACTACTAACAGACTAAATGTTCTATTAGGGAAAATCCCAACACAATATAATATAGTATTCTAACAATGTATTACTTAATCTCTTCAAAATGTAATCTATTACCTGGTACTTTGAATTTAAAGAGATTCTGAAACAGATTCCTTTCTGTGAAACATAATATATTTCACAGAAAACTATCCTGAACCCTTTTTCAATTAGAAATAAGAAATGAAGGGGATGGAGTAACTAGGGTTTGGACATAGACACATGAATCAGACTCTTGTCAGGAAAACAGATCTGATTGTTGTTGCACATCAATCATTCTTCCATCATGTTCTGTACATGGGCTAAGGGAGGACCAATATTGTGACGCATTAGCTCTGTTTACCAGTTTAGTTGGGAAGTAGAAACAACATGTCAAAGAGACCTTCTACATTTACATTTAGTCATTTAGCAGACGCTCTTATCCAGAGCGACTTACAGTAAGTACAGGGACATTCCCCCGAGGCAAGTAGCGTGAAGTGCCTTGCCCAAGGACACAACGTCAGTTGGCACGGCAGGGAATCGAACTGGCAACCTTCGGATTACTAGCCCGATTCCCTCACCGCTCAGCCAACTGACTCCCTTCTAACCACCAAGGATGGATTTCTGCAAGGAGCAACAATTAGGCCTATTCAAATCAAATAAGCTTCCTTCCTGTAATGAATTTAAGAGAAAATAAAAAAGAGAAGCTAAACCATTTCTGATTTAAAATGGAAAAGTCTGACAACACACAGCAGATATTCTGGGGATATTCTGCTGACAGACCAGAAGTAACGTCCTTGAATGAATGTCCTGTGATTCAGACAAACCACTGTGTTTGCTGCTGTAGTCTTCATTGTACCAGATGTCCTCCCTGCAGACGGCAACAAAGGTAATATGGTAATATGCATACTGAAATGAAGCCAAGCACCTCTTAACATTATCTAACAATGATCTTGCCCTGACCCCGATGTTTACCAACTCAATTATCCTTCTATCTCCAAGTGGAATTCACTCGGTTGCTACCTTTACTTACTTGTCCCCTGTAAAAGATGAAAGCAGAGGGGAAAGGTGCCGAGAGGAAAAATGAGGGATGGAGAACGAGTCAAAGTGTTTCATTTATAAGAGGAGGGAGGCATTAGGACACATTTATCAATAATGGAGAAATAATGAAGAAAGATTAAAGTCGTCCCTGTATTTAAGATGTTCCAAATGGCCCAAACCAGGCCTGCTGGTGACAATGAGGCCCAGACAGGCACAGACCCCATTACATCCCACAAATGAGAGAGTGATATTGTAAAAGGCTCTCAGGTAACTGGAACATGGTCTACCTGGGAATTAAGTGCCCTTTCATTTTTACATTTTGTGCTGTGGTACAAAACAAGACAAAAGGTCTCAGTGTCTTGAGTGATTTCAATGGAATAAAAATCTCAATTGAAAACCTTAAATCTCAAAATCCCATTCTTGCTGTGACTATAACTCTGCCTGTGAGAGAAACAGGTTTAGACCTTGATCCCTAGCTGTCATCTCACTCACGATTCTGACAGACATCCTAGGAAACCTAAACCCTAAACACAATCATCTGTACAGACAAACTTTTTTATTCTAATAAGCGAATAACTCCTTACATAAAGTAGGCTATATGCCACATGCATGCCCACATTAAATTTGCTTTGATTAACTTAAAAGGAATTAATTTATTAAAATGAAGCACAGGGGTCGGAAGTTATTTAAGGTCATTTCCTTTCTTGCTGAACATTTTCATATCCAGACACTACAACCCACCATCACACACAGCCCTAAGCTGTCAAATTCAGAGAAACCCAGGAGAGTGAATTTCCTGGGTTTATCAGCACGAGTTATTGGGGACCTAAGAGTGTGGGAAATCCTATGCCGAAATATTATTCTCTGTAAAACTCAAACTGTGAATAACACAAGCCAAGCAATCTACGCCAGAAGGTCATAGCAAAGTAAAGCAGTGAAATTGGCAGGAAAAATGGGCTTTTGGAGAGAGTGAAATAGATGAGAGATGGAGGGAGATGAAAAGTTGACGAGCTACCCAGGCGGGTCTACCAAAAGTAATGAATATCCCTTTTGGTCTGCAGCGATTTTGAAGAACTGTCATTCTGAATGAAGTGAGATAAAAATTATATTTCACCCAGATAAAAAATAAAAAAAACTGTACAAAAGCAGAAAGGACATATGTCTGGCTGATGCTTCCCTTAATCCAAGACGAGGCTTGACAGCCTCCACCAACAAATGTCAAGACAACTGAACCATCAAAACATCATGATTACAGCATAGTGCTCAGATGTCACACTGGCATGAACAGGAAATGGCTCCAGGGTAAACATCTGGAATGTAAATCGTTTCATATTTACTAACACTAACATGTTAGCAAGCTTTACAATAGCAGTACCTGGTTTCAGTGATAAACAATAATATCAAAAGGGAAACATTTAAATGAGTTAGAATCAGTTTTCAAAGGCATTTTTACCTTCATTAGAGCGTTGTATGTTTAAACAGGTTTTTCAAGTCACCTGAAATGAAATAGCTTACTGCCTTCAAATACAAACTCTACAGATGAGATTACTGTTCCACAGAATGACCTATAAGTGTGCCAGTTCACACCATTTAAGACCAACTCTGTAATAAACTAATTACAATCAGTAGTCTGTCCTTTTTACTGTACACAGCATCTAATCAACTTAAAATGTACCTTTTCATTACGTATCATGTAGTGGATGAACTCTTCCTGTGTGACATTGTTATCTATTGAATTTCTTTCACTATTGTATGGATCTCCAGAATTTGCCTGTGTTATGAAACTAGCGTGTGTCCTTCGGTAAAGAATATGTCTCAGATTTCCATTCCAAAGTCTTGATGTTTTTCCCTTGAATAAATCTTTCACATCTATTGAATCCCTTTCATTTCACAAGCCCTCCATTCAAGATGGAGAGAAAGAGTCTGAATTACTTTGAGCTGGAGAGTTGCCTCGCATAGAAAGGAATTAAGGACCAGTTGCCAATATTGTGGATCAACTATGCCCAGAATAAAGGCTGCATTCTTGTGTTACCTGGCTAGGGAATAAAGCCACAATGGACTTCAAACAAGAACCAACACACAATTCATGGATAGATTTTTACTTCAGGGACCTTGGACTTTTCATAAAAGACAATATCCGGAGAACACAAGCGTAAAGTGCTGAATGGTCTGAATAGTTGTTGTATTACCCCTGATGGCCTTTGTCGGGCGCAATATAGGTGCAGTCGATCGCACCTCAATGGATGACCTCAATCTCATATTTTTCTATTGTGCTGGCAGAAAGCACACGCACGCTTTGAGCAGTTGTTTACATTGTATTGCAACTATTTTGTATGGTCCATAACTTTGGAAGTTTTCTATCATATTTGTTTTGTTCCCACCTTCACTTGCCCTTCTGTATTGTAGTAAATGTTCTGATGCAGAATAAAGCTTTCTAGGGGGACTTCACCAGACAGGTGAGGAATAAGTAATAACGCTATTTGATGTAGAAGAGGCAGACAAAGGATTTAGAGTTTTTTTTTTTGTTCTGTCCCTTGTAGCTCCAGACTACCTTCAGTGCCTGAAAATTAAGTTTAGTGAAGAAAGCTCTGACCGTTTGCAATTACTGGAAGAGGCTGAATGCAGACATGATGTATTCATTGTGGCCGAGTCTTTGCCTCAGTGTGGTGTGCCTATGGTCAGGAGCATGTCGCCGCGTCCTCGCTCCCACCCCGGTGACACCCGCCAGAGCTCTGCTCCCTTCGCCACCCCGCTAACAGCAGATAACACGTCTTTCTTATCGCCTTCAAGAGTGAAGATTTGGCCTCAGTCCAAGAGAACCAACGAAGCAAGAAAACCACTGTCTAGACACTTAAGGTGAACTAAAGGCAAGAATGCTCTGTTTGACAGGAAATACTGAAGGGTTTCCGCTGAGGCAAAGCATGTCGAGGAGGCTGTAGTAGTTCACACAATGTCATTGTGTTGGACCGTGTCCCTAAATCCTCTATCCTCCAGACATTTCTTGACCCATTTGCTATGAATCTTAGTGCAGGATTAAGGAGTGCACACATATCACCCCCCAAAAAGAACACGATCAAGTTGTATATCCACAAATAGTTGGGATCTTCAAATCAACAATCTCGAACAAAGTACATGTACCTTTACCTACAACCAAACATTTTGTGGCACTGAACTTGTCACCACTTTCTTGTGTTAAGTTAAAAGGGCTTCCATAAGCAGTGTGGCTGTAGGCATGCATTACCGACCAATCCTGCTCGTTCTCCAAGTTCTTTGCCAGTGGCGGCCCTAAGATGAGCTGGTTCTGAGTCTAAACAAGCAACCGATGTGCTCCTGGGACAGGTTAGAGCATGCAGGAGCAGGAAGGGCCTGTGTTCTACACCTCTGGAGGGAACCTCATGGAACTAAACAGAGGTGATTCAGCACAACAGAATCCTTGGCATATGGTTTACTGTATGTGTGTGACACTGCTCACACTGGAGATAAAACTATCCGTCTTAAAGTTGACAACAACGGTATTCTATCTTATTTGAAATACTGTGCAGTTGAGAGAAAAATTGAGAGCGAGACAGAGAAAGAAATCTGGTGTACATAGAATAAATAGGCCCACAACTCCATCAACAGAACTTCTTCAGATAGTCAACTGTTGCTTGAGAAACAAGACGTTTTAAATGCCAACAATCCAGACCAGTATAACCAGGTTACATGAGCTAGCAATTAAATCAGCCATCAGGAGCTCTTCACTTTTGGATGTGTCCAATTTTTGGCCATCCAGTTTTTTTAAGGCATACTGTTTAAGAAAAAAAAGTTATACGGTCTCTGACTCACTTAGCATGCAGCCTCTCATGACTGTGTTTAGCCTGTCTGTCTCAATGTACCTAGACTGCCATGTCCTGGCCTGGTCAACAACACCTAAACATACCTGAACACACCTATTTATCACTACTGCAGTTGCATGGCAAACAGGATGTGAGAGTGAATGACAGATCTTATTTTCAGTAGCTCAGTTTCAGTAGTTTAAAGTAGTATTTAAAACAGTATTAAACAATATACATAGTAAAGATTATTCTAAAAGATGGGGTTTAAAATTGATTAATAATCCAATAAAAAACTGAAACACAGCTATAATTCAGAACATGACACTCATGTCATGTTCTACACTATATGTAATAACTGCAGAATTTCACAAATATAAAAGTCAAAACGTGCAAATAAATCAGCAAATAAAAATGTGCCAACAATTTACTCATGTTTATCGCCATTTGACAACTAGATATTCTTCTGACAAATATAGGAGGTTAATGATAGCCAGCAAATACACATTTTTTTTCATCAAAATGTCATGTTTCCATGTTGAGAGCAATTTCCAAAACCAATATTGATATATTTTCACCTTCTGCTTTAACTGTAAGAACAAACCCTAATGATTATTGAAGATCATTTAGACATATTAAGTCTTTATCGTGTTCTGTTAACATGCATTCATCACTGCAACCCATCAGAAACTCACATCGGGAAAGTTAGATGGGTGATTCTTTGCGTGAGCCATGCCACAAGACGAGTACAGGAAGGGGATGATTCCAGAGAAGTCACCTACAAATCACAAAGCGTTCTGATTTAGAAGAGTATTACTGCCATCTAGTGACAAACTCACAAAACTACAAGTCTCATGCAAGACCTGCTTACTGCCCACCACAGAATATTCTGCTGAGCCCTCAAGTAGCTTCAAGTTGTAGGACCGACTCATTTTAATAATTAGAGGCAGAACTTCAGGGTGCAGAGGAGAAGCAGAATGATCTGGGCCATACAGAACCACAATGAGAAACGAAATGTATGAACAAGAGACAAGATGCAATTACAAAAAGGGAAATAAGATAAGTGGGAGACAGAGAGGTAGAAAGTACAGAAAAGAAGTGAGCTGTTTGTAGTTTCTATTAGAATGACACACCGATTCCCCGAAGATGGGTACTCCACCAAAACAATCTTTCATGTAACAAATCAAAACCGTTGTCCCTCCAAGGCATGTTGAACAGGCAGAGATACCTGAGGCCACCTGGGCTCTGCTTCCAAGGTTTGGCAAAGACAATTTCCCTCAAATCACCTCTCCATCTTAATCTGACAGCCAGACTTGATTATGAAGCATGGAAATTGCTTTTATTCCCCACCAGCTGTCGTGAAGAAATTATCTTAATTGTGCCATGATTATGCCTGTGAGCTGTGGTGAGAGGCTGTGATAGAGGCTCAGGAGGGTCCCTGCAGAGAGAGGCTGTGATAGAGGCTCAGGAGGGTCCCTGCAGAGAGGCTGTGATAGAGGCTGAGGAGGGTCCCTGCAGAGAGAGGCTGTGATAGAGGCTCAGGAGGGTCCCTGCAGAGAGAGGCTGTGATAGAGGCTCAGGAGGGTCCCTGCAGAGAGGCTGTGATAGAGGCTCAGGAGGGTCCCTGCAGAGAGAGGCTGTGATAGAGGCTCAGGAGGGTCCCTGCAGAGAGAGGCTGTGATAGAGGCTCAGGAGGGTCCCTGCAGAGAGGCTGTGATAGAGGCTCAGGAGGGTCCCTGCAGAGAGAGGCTGTGATAGAGGCTCAGGAGGGTCCCTGCAGAGAGGCTGTGATAGAGGCTCAGGAGGGTCCCTGCAGAGAGGCTGTGAGAGGCTCAGGAGGGTCCCTGCAGAGAGAGGCTGTGATAGAGGCTCAGGAGGGTCCCTGCAGAGAGGCTGTGATAGAGGCTCAGGAGGGTCCCTGCAGAGAGAGGCTGTGATAGAGGCTCAGGAGGGTCCCTGCAGAGAGAGGCTGTGATAGAGGCTCAGGAGCAGAGAGAGAGCACCTTGGTCAGGTGCTAAAAAAGGGGAGCTCAGTCCAAACCTATGTCCTAGTATCAGTTAGATGTGAGTGTAGTTAGGGGCTTCAACAAGTAATGCGTGAGAAATGTATTTGCATTCACTTGAGTGCTAAAAAGTTTTTGGAGCTTTACGTAAAAACGTTACGTTGGACTCATATTGTTATATTTGCCGAATGTATTTAACTATGAATATTATTATATTTTACTTGAATGTATCCGTTTTGGACACATTTGTGCAGAGAATTATGATACTAACCGTTCGTAACTCCGGATTGATTCTCCTGCAGATTTTCGGAACAAAATGCTTGCCCCGCGCATTGATTCAGAGCGTGACCGGAGAGAGGGGGCTATTATAAGCAAATGATTGACATAATGTTTTGAATTTTAAAAAGGCATTGAATACTTAATATTGAAATTTAAACACCATCGAATTTGTTGGTTTTGAATTCACCTCTTAAATTTAAATATGAATGTATTTCAATTTTAAAACACTGCAAGCCCACAATTCCTATAAAAACCTGAAGACATATCGCTTAAAGGAGAACACAGTGGCAGAAAGCTTTGGCAGAACACATCTTATAAAACACTCACATTTGCACTGAGTCCATTCTTGCTTAAGTTGTTAAGCACAAACACCAGTACTCTCACTACATGGCACCTCCCTTTGGAAGACAGTAACCCAGCAAAACCCTTTCAAAGTAGCATTAAATACACTTCCATGAAAACTAAGTTGCGTTCCTCATGACGTAAACACACGTTATTTGAGTTTGGGGTTCGGTAAACGAGTTGTATTTTTATTTTACACACACACAAACAAAAAACAGCCACAGGGCAAAAAACAGCCACAGGGCAAAAAACACGGGCTCGTCCGGGATTTGAACCCGGGACCTCTCGCACCCAAAGCGAGAATCATACCCCTAGACCAACGAGCCACACTTATACCTTGGAAAACATGCATTATAGACAAGGGACCTATAAAATGTACACTCAAAGGGACTGGCTTATTTACAAACTAAAATCTGTAGCCGAACACGTTTTAATTCACTGATTGCCATTATTCATTCTTGACACGGTGACACACCCAGCCCATCCAAAGAATGTTTAACACTCATTTTCCCTGTGACGAACAGGCCGGTTAGCTCAGTTGGTTAGAGCGTGGTGCTAATAACGCCAAGGTCGCGGGTTCGATCCCCGTACTGGCCATTTGATTTTTGCGTTTAAATGTGTTGTGTGAACAAGTTTACTAGGTAACTTGGAAACTAGTTGTCATTGCCTTGTTCATAAGTTGCAAGAGCTAATGTTGGTATAGCTACTAACATTTTAGAGCTAGTCTACCGTATGTCGCTCGGTCTAGCTAGACTACAGTAGAGGGAGGGGACCTACTAGCCTACTGTATATTGGCTATTCAAACTCTCCTTTGTTCCAGACCATATTATCGATCAAGATAGTTTCTTCCGTTAATTTGTTAAGATTCGTCAAATTCGTCGAAAATCGTAAAATTTGAGAACTACTAGTAGCCTGACGATAATGGGTCCTCTTACGCTAGCTAAACTTGACATATCAAATAAAATAATGATGTAGGCTACGGATCAGGCCACTAACTAGCTAGGTAGGCTAGTATTTATATGAGTTTTCTGCTGCCTTGTCCGACCAACATCTACCTATCTATCAAAACAATGTCTTACTTACATCAAGTTCCGTGGTTGTTATCAGTCCAACTAGCCTAGCATGGTAGGATAGTCGTACGGCGCACCATCTCGCAGTTCTGCTCCTTGCGACCGGTTGAACGGTAGCCAATTGTTGCCGCCAAAATTGGCCAACTTCTGCGATGAAGACTAAATGATGCTTTGAGGGACGCACAGCGCATTAAAAAATAATTAATGGCAAAAAAATTACCAGAAATAGTTTGCTGTGTTGATTTGACGTGACTAGATATGCACGTGTCAATCAGTTACATTCATAAGTAGCTAAGTGTGGTTCAGGTGTAGAACGTTCATGCATGTGACATGTGACGTCATGAACGAGACAAAAAATAATATTTTCGATTTTTATTGACTTTTTGGACAATTTCATTTCCAGTGTCATCCATAATCGTTTGACTTCTCTATGGTTTTTGCATAATCTTTCATATAAGGCTAGAATGACATAGACCAGCATTAAACACTGATGTCTAGAGTTCCCAAAAGCAGCCTATGATCTGGGGGCAGAACTGATCTGGTTAGACCCGTAGACATAACCACCTTGTCTCAGTGACATCGTGTCTGTCTGGTTTATATCGTTCTAGATGTAAGGCTGATAAAAAGGGCCATCGCTATGTTTACAGAACAATCTGTATAGCAACTGGAAGACAAAGGGACTGGACACTGACCCGTTACCAAGGATGATTAACACGACATCACTAGACAGTTGGCACAAAATGGTCTGCTCTTCTGCGTACATGATCAGAGTGTTGACTAAAAACTCTTTTTTTTGAATGTCAAAAAACAACAAATAATGAACAAGTACATAAACAGTTAGTGTGGGGTTTAACAACTTTGGAGCATCTGGGTCTAGTGTTGTAGGAGGGTACAGCTCCCATATCATCTCCAAAGCAGCTGGCAGTTTGAGCATGAAACATTCTGTAGTGAATGAAACCTCTCCCAACAACTGTGAGCGACTCATAAGGCTGCAAGGTGCACAGCTACCTTCCTGTCCACACAAGCACAGATACACAAGCAATAGAAAAGAAAGAGACGACAACCACTAAAATGTATGAAAGACATAACGCATGACTGAGGTTATACACAGCTACATGAGGATCAGGGGTGGGGAGCTGCCACCAGGATGGTCACACACCACTTCAGTCACAAGCAGAACAGGACACACACACACACACACACGTTGCCACAGGTCACTAGTTGTAGTTCAACCTTTTCACCCCCGACCCTGCAAAGGCAACTAAGAGAAGAGAAGTCGACCTGTATTAACCTAACAAGCCTCGCTCTGTTGCATTTACAGCTTTGGATTTGGTAGCACAATTCAAATCACAATGAAATGTCAAGTCTAACAACATTGACTCAATTATATATGTTTTTACTTCACCCAACAACCAAGCAATATCTCTGACTTTTAGTTTTTTCTTCATAATTGTAGTTTCTTTTTTTTTTCTTTGCAGAAGACAATACTTGATGCAGATACAAAGCTCATATGTCAAATACAGTCGAAAGCACTTCAGACTTCACCATCAATCTACAAAGGCAGACCAGGTTGAGTAGAGACACAGAGAAGAATGAAATCATTTCGTAACTGAAGAGTTGACTTGTTGTGGGGTCAGTGTCAGCGATCAGTCCAGGTCAGGAGGGGCCGGAGAAGGGAAGATGGAGCCGGAGGAGGCTGAGCTGCAGCAGTGATGTTCAGAAGCGTTTGGGACCCCACGGGGAGGCCTTGGTTGCCACGGGAGCACCAAAGCTGGGGAAATCCTCTGAGCTGCTCATGTCTGGAGCCTGGAGACAGAGGAGAGCATCACCAACATGACCCTGCCTACACAGGGTCCTGCTACAAACATGAACACTGGTGATGTGTTGTCTTTACAATCGTGCAGGCGAACCTTCTCACTGCCGGTGGTCCAGGGAGCCTCTCTCACCACAAAGCCCTTGGACGGGCCACGGGGCTCATCCATGGACCCCGCCCCGCCCACAGGGGGCCTCATGTACGCCATCTTGGACTCGTTCTCCACCACGTCCGCCATCTGAACACACAGGAAACAGACGTTTACTTCATAATTTCCCACTGCTTCTGAACCCTTAAAAAAAACGTCCATGTAAAGTGGTACATTGTTGAGCTTTCTGAGTCCAGCGTCAGACCCAATGACGATGGCGAGGTGCTTACGTATTCCTCCTCCAGGTTGAGGAGGTGGTCGATAGCCTCGTCCACCAGCTCTGGGCGGCCCGTGACGGTCACCAGGTTGGGGTCAGCTGCCCCGCTCTGGGGGAACCTCAGATCCACCTGCACGGGAACAGCAGCACAGGCATGAGATTATATCAAACCAGTGTACCATGGTTTACAGGCAGTCTGGGGCATCACTACATCCCGACATGGGAAACACGTCAGTGTTTATGTGACATGACCAGTTACTCAGGCCCACCTTGAACTCGTCCATGATCTTGCGGATGCCCTTGCCCCGGGCGCCGATGATGCGTGCGTGGACCCTGCTGTCCAGCGTGATGTCCTCAGACACCATCTCCTCGAGGTCGTCCACGAGGCTTTGGATGGCGTCGCGGGCTGCGGTGGCCCTGTGCTCGTAGCCGGTGATGGTGATCTGGTCCTGCACACCAAAACAACATCAGGACCTAATAAGTGTCTACACACCTGGGCATCTGAGCAGTGACACCAAGCATACATCAAATATCACATTACAAAAGGTAATACAGTTAAGTGTTCCACTGGACGACATGACAAAAAGGCAATAATAAAAGCGGCAGCTAAAACAATGTTCCTGTGGATGAACTACCTGGTTCTCATCATTCTTCTCCGGGAACTGGATGTTCACGTCATGCTCGGTGCGGATGTTGGTGATGATGGCACCCTTACGGCCGATGATCTTAGGGTGATACTTGGGGTCCACAGTGATGGTCAGCTTGAAGCTCCTGAGAGCCTACAGAGTAAAACACGTAGATGATCAGGTTACTTCTTGATTTACTGCAATGATTTGTTCACACGCACAATAAAGCAGCTTTCCTGAGGGCTGCGAGCCCAGCGACTCACCCGGTCCTCCTGCTCAGCCTGCAGCTCCTTGACGCGCTCCAGGAGGCCGTGCTTGGCCCGGTCCAGGTGAGTGGACAGGCCCGTGATGGTGATCACATCACACTGCAGGTCAGGAGCAGGCACTTGAATATTCACCTGGGGGCAAAACAGTCATTTATTTTACACAATGCAAGATGATTGTGGTTAGGTGAAAATAACGTTACTCATCTCCGTTTGAAGCTCTGATGTGAAACACCAACCTCAAATTCATCCATCATCTTACGGATTCCACTTCCTTTCTGCCCGATGATGTAGCGGTGAAGCTCAAAAGGCACTTCCACCTCAATGGTGACAGGGACCAAAGCCTTAACACAACAACATGGTTATTAATAAAATAATAAAAGTATTTTGTTGACCAATAAACAAACCTGGTTCCCACCCACATAACCCCTTCTCAAACTGTGGTTCTACTGTGAGAGAAGAGGTCTGTTAGACCGGTTCTACTGTGAGAAGTCTGTTCTGAGGACTGACCTTGAGGGCCTCTACAGCAGCCTCACATCGCTCCTTGCGTCCAGACAGGACGATCACGTCACACTTCTTGGGGGCTGCAGGATCCACTGGCTCCCTCACCTCCACGGTGTCCCCGTTCTCCTGGGCTGGGGCCTCGGCGGGGGGGGCAGCTGAGAGCACCAACGCAAAACAGTTTGATCAGAAAGTGAATAACGCTCGATAAGGCAGTTCTCTTTCCAACCATGCCAGCCGGGAAGGGACAGCTACCTTGGGGGTCCTCCCTCTCTGGGAACTTGATCTGAACGCTATGATCTCTGGTGATCTGCTGGATCCGGGAGCCCTTGGGCCCCATGATGGAGCGGTGGAACTTCTGAGCGATCACACACTCCATGGTAACCTGAGCATCCTGGGAGCCGTGGAAACACAGTTACGGTCAGTAACTGAGTACGTTAAAAACAAACTATGTCAAGATGTAGGACCAGCGAGCGCTGCGTGTCCACCTACCAGATCCTCGACCATCTCCAGCATGCGCTTCTTGGCTGCTTCCACGCAGTCTTTAGCCCCCTTCAGTGTGACCTTGTCGCTCTGGGCACCGGTGCGAGGGAAGCTCACCATTACTCCACCGTACTCGTCAGCGATGTCTCTCAGCACCTGACCACGCCGTGCCACAAAGTAGCGGTGGTGCTTGGGGTCCACGTTCATCGTGTCCTCAACAACATTGTCCTAGAAACACAGGATGCTTCCCTAGTCAAGTCATTCATATTCCAAGTGGATATTTTCCCCATTTATAGACCAGGGGTGTAGGTTCCACTAATATATATATATATATATATATATATATATATATATATATATATATATATATATATATATATATATATATATATATATATATATATATATTAGTGGAACCTACACCCCTGGTGGAGGATGTGGCCGTGTAATATTCTTTGCTTAATAAAAAGTAGAATTTGTCGTTATATATAACGACAAATTCTACTTTTTATTAAGCAAAGAATATTACACGGCCACATCCTCAGTTAAACATGCCATCCCACCCACATTTGACAAACCTATGCCCCTGATATATCAGCAACTGTGGGTTTATTAAAACAGCTGTGTACCAGACTCTGGATCAGTTTCTCCAGCTCCTTCTGGGCCTCGGCCACGGCCTCCTCTGTGCCCACCACCGTGATGAGCTCCTGGTCTGGGTCATCTGCTGTGGGGAAGATGATCCTGGCTCCGGTGTTGTCGCGCACCTTGCGGATGTTCACGCCTCCTTTCCCAATCAGGAACTTGTGGTACTCCGGCTTGGCACGCAGCTCTGCTGTGTGATTCTTAGTTTGCTGGGAACGACAAGACAACGGAACTGCATAAATGTAATGTTGGGAGATGCCAGCATCTTCTTCCATATGATATCCGTGTGTGACTGAGCAGCTGGTTAAGAGGAGCAGGAGGAGGCAGGTTAAGAGGAGCAGCAGGAGGCTGGTTAAGAGGAGCAGGAGGAGGCTGGTTAAGAGGAGCAGCAGGAGGCTGGTTAAGAGGAGCAGGAGGAGGCTGGTTAAGAGGAGCAGGAGGAGGCTGGTTAAGATGAGCAGGAGGGTACCTTCTCCTCCGCGTGGGCGAGCAGCTGCTGACGAGCCCTCTCCACCTCCTCTGCAGGCCCCCGGATGGTGACCGTGTCGATGCCAGAGCCCTCGGTAGGGAAGTGGATGTGCACCCCTCCACACTCCTCCATGATGGAGCGCACCAGGCGGCCCTTGGAGCCGATCAGGGAATTGTGCAGCTTGGAGGGGATGGAGACCTCCAGCTCTGTGATGTTTGCCTGGATGAGGAGATGCTGGGTCATGGGCTGCACTACAGGACTCACTAAACTCAACTTAAGGACTTTGAAAATGTACATCCTTAAAACGAGGCTCTTGACCCACCAGCTCCTTCTGAATAGCCAGAACACGTGCCCGCGCTGCCTCACAGTTGGCCTTCTTGCCTGTGATGACAATCATCTCTGAGTTACTGTTCTCAGCGGGCAGGTCGATCTTGGTGTTAGTTTCCTCACGAATCTGGGAAGGTGGCAAATGAAAAGGCACAATCAGGGGAATGTTAAGACGCATGTTAAGTGAATGATCGTAGGCTACAACTCGATTTCACCATAATACCTTCTTAATATTTGCTCCTCCTTTTCCAATGATGTTCTTGTGGAATTGCTTGAAGATGGGAACTGACACAGAAAAACTGTTCTCCACCTGAAAGACACACAGCATGTCAGAAAGGGAAGCCAATCATTTGAAAATATTCTTTTACCCCAAAGAGACTAGTTGACAATTATAATTGAAAGACATTGTGATGTACCAACCATTTCAGCCACCATCTTCTGCATGAATTTGGAGCATTTCTCCACCTCGGTGTGCGGCCCGCGAAGCTGAACGATGTCACTCTTATTTGCAGGGTCGGGGAAGTTGATGATGACCTATACCCCCCCCCCAAAAAAAAAAAAAGGTTTGCGTCAAAAATACTACATTATAAACACATTTAGGAGAAAAGCCACCGTTTCTTCTGAAACTAAAACTCACCTCAGGGAACTTGTCCCGCACTTCCTTAATATTCTCCCCCTTCTGGCCGATGATGGCTCTGTGAAAACGCTGTTCAATGATCAGGTCCTTTGTACGCTCATTCTCCTGCAAGAGAACACGAGTTACGCAAGAAAAACTTAATCCGTGCACCATAATCTGCTAAATTCTCCCCCGTCGGGGCGTCCCCCCGTCAGGGCGTCCCCCCGTCAGGGCTGTCCCCCCGTCAGGGCGTCCCCCCGTCAGGGCGTCCCCCCGTCAGGGCGACCCCCCGTCAGGGCGACCCCCCGTCAGGGCTGTCCCCGTCAGGGCTGTCCCCCCGTCAGGGCGTCCCCCCGTCAGGGCTGTCCCCCCGTCAGGGCGTCCCCCCGTCAGGGCGTCCCCCCGTCAGGGCGTCCCCCCGTCAGGGCTGTCCCCGTCAGGGCTGTCCCCCCGTCAGGGCGTCCCCCCGTCAGGGCTGTCCCCGTCAGGGCTGTCCCCCCGTCAGGGCGTCCCCCCGTCAGGGCGACCCCCCGTCAGGGCTGTCCCCGTCAGGGCTGTCCCCGTCAGGGCTGTCCCCGTCAGGGCTGTCCCCCCGTCAGGGCGTCCCCCCGTCAGGGCGTCCCCCCGTCAGGGCGTCCCCCCGTCAGGGCGTCCCCCCGTCAGGGCGTCCCCCCGTCAGGGCTGTCCCCGTCAGGGCTGTCCCCCCGTCAGGGCTGTCCCCGTCAGGGCGTCCCCCCGTCAGGGCGACCCCCCGTCAGGGCTGTCCCCGTCAGGGCTGTCCCCCCGTCAGGGCTGTCCCCCCGTCAGGGCTGTCCCCGTCAGGGCTGTCCCCCCGTCAGGGCTGTCCCCCCGTCAGGGCGACCCCCCGTCAGGGCTGTCCCCCCGTCAGGGCTGTCCCCCCGTCAGGGCTGTCCCCCCGTCAGGGCTGTCCCCCCGTCAGGGCGTCCCCCCGTCAGGGCGTCCCCCCGTCAGGGCGTCCCCCCGTCAGGGCGTCCCCCCGTCAGGGCGTCCTCACCATGCGCGACGCCAGCTTCAGCAGCTCCTCCTTGGCCTCCTGGACCCCCTGGGGATCCCCCTCTATGCGGATCAGGTTGCTCTTCTCGTTATCAGGGGGGATACGGACAGACACCTTGTGGCTGTCCTTGATGCGGTTTACTGAAGGAAGAAAAACAAGCTCTGAGTTTAGCTCTGGTCTGTTGCTAAGCAGCCACCAGCCACTGACTACTATAAGGCTGAGAAGCAGAAGTACATGATCATGAGACTCACTGTTAGCACCGCCTTTGCCAATGAGATGTCTGTGAAATTTGGGATCCACGCTGATCTCGGTATAATCCATGCGGCTCACCTTCAAATTAAATTTTTTATTTAGGATTGAAGTCGAAAACCTTTTATTTGAACAATATTCAGTGGTTAAAACAGGCCGTGTTTTAAGTGAAAACTAACAGCCTTTACTTTTCATAGAAAGCTCGTTATCCTCACCAAGTCTGTGACAATAGCTTCAATCTGGCTCTGCACCATTTGCATATCTTTGGTGGGACCCTCCAGGGTAATTTTATCCTCCCCCTCGGTAAACTCAATATGCACCTGGAAAGAAAACAAGAAGTCAGATTGTAAGAACTCACTTCCAGTAAGAAGCAGACTGGAAACTTGCGACCGCTACAAACGAACCTTGGGCATCTGAGCCGTGATCTTGGCCAGATTCTGCCCCTTTTTGCCGATGATGAAGCGGTGAAGCCAGGAAGGAGCCGAGACTGATGACACCGTGTAGCTGTTTGCCTGCCAAGGAAAACACCACACCCATCATCATCACCATCATCATCATCGTCATCATCGTCCACACCTACAACCCAACATGTCTGCTCATCCAGGAGAGACGGGCTGGCCAGAGCACCGTACCTTGGCATAAACCTCGGTGAGCGCCTGGCCCAGCCGGTCCGGCTCCCCGCGCAAGATGACGGTCTCTGAGCTGCTGTCGGAGGGTGGGATCTCGACCGACACGCCGGTACGCTCCAGGATGTCCTGCAGGGTGTTTCCCCTGTGGCCGATCACATACTTGTGCTGAGATTTCTTCACCTCCACTGCAATGGTGGTGGTGTTCTTTTTCTGAAAGACAGCCACACAGAGAAAATATTGTAGAACAAACCAACATCATGACAAGAATGGCTGAGGTAAAGCGACATTCCAGCAGTGTGTCAGGACAGAATTCCTGCTGGACAGCGAGCTCTGGAGGGGCACACCTTCTCCTCATAAATCTTCTTGATCAAAGCCACAGCCAGAGCAACCTGCTCCTTCTCCCCAGTGATGACGATCTCCGTCTTGTTGACACTGGGTGGAGGGACGTTGATTCGGGCGCCTGTCTCCTGCGACATGTCCCCCACCAGCTTGTTGTGAGCCCCGGTGATGAAGGGATGGTACACCTTGTCAACATTCACCCTCTCCACAGCACGCTTATCCTGGAACACAACGTCGCCGGATCAGTCACTCGTCCAAAACACACAGTTTGTATTTAAATGCATATTGTCCCAAGACGACAAACATGCACAATTCACAGCACACAAAGACAGATGCACATCAGCTGGAGTTGAACCATCTGACAGGCAACCTTTGGATGACAGATAACTACAGGCTGGTTGTGTGTGAGTGTGTGTCAGGAGACAGTACCTGCTCGGCAGAGATGAGCAGGATCTCGTGCTTGGCCTTCTCCAGGCCCTCCTTGGTGCCAGAGATCTTGATCTGGTTGCTGGGGTCGTCGGGGCGTGGGATCTGGATCTTGGTGGCAGTCTTCAGCTCCAGTTCCTGCAGCTTCTCCCCGTTCTTGCCGATGACAAAGCGATGGTGCTCTTTGGGGATGCCCACAGTAGCTGAAGCCTAGAAGACAGAATCTACTATTAACACTTCTAGAACAACCAAACTCCCAAGAGGGACGGTGGATCTACGGATGAATAGCAAATCGTGTTTAAGAGCAGAGGCTGAATAATGTGTGCGGACCTGAGTCTGCAGTCGGGACACGATCTCCTTGCGGGCCTTCATCACAGCGTCCAGTTTCCCAGACACCATAATGGAGAGGCCTTGGTCTTTAGCCATGGAGAGCTCCAGGTGCGCGCCAGTCTTGTGCATGATGTCCACACAGACCTTGGCCTGATCTCCTTCCCCAAACTGGTTGATGTCCTTGTACTTGCGCTCCTCCAGAGGAACATGGAAAACCTGGATCATAACAGCGTTTTAAACATTAAAAGTCTGTCAAACAGGGATTCCACTACTGGAGTTCAACCGTTACTGGAGAGCTACCTTTCTGTTTTCCTTCCAAAACTAATCTTGCACACCGATCCTAATTATTACATTTACATCGTCATTTAGCAGACGCTCTTATCCAGAGCGACTAACAGTAAGTACAGGGACATTCCCCCGAGGCAAGTAGGGTGAAGTGCCTTGCCCAAGGACACTACTTCATTTTTGCACAGCCAGAATCAAACCAGCAACATTCTGATTAATAGCCTGCTTCCCTAACCGCTCAGCCATCTGATCCCATCTGATTAGCTGGTTGATGAGCTGAATCACATGAACTGGGGTTGGAGCAAAAATCTACAGCAAGGTATCTTTCCAAGAACAGGGACAAAATGGTTTTACTGACCTCTAAGGATTTTTTTTCTGTTTTTAACAGTGCTGTTACCTGGGTGATGACAGAAGACTTGAGAGGACGGATGTTGGAGGTCCAGGCATTGGCTGGTTGTTGAGTCCCCTCAGGTGAGGAAGCCTTCTCAGGCAGCGGGGGGAAGGCATCCTTGTAGGTGGGAAGGGCCTCCTCATCCCCTGCACCACTGGGCCCTGCCGCTGGGCGAGGGGCAGGAGAAGCCAACACACAATCAGGAAGAGGCTCAGAGTCTACCCCAAACCCAAAACACGCATAAACACATCCGATCACTTGCAGTTCCTATGGGCTACTTCTCTGATTACTTTGCATGCTTGAGATGTGTTATTGTCAAGTTTATCAAATAACTGGAGACAAGACTCACCACCACCCTGCTCAGGCAGCAGCCCATTACGGTGCTCGTTAAAGCTTTCCTGCGTAAGTACAGCGACTGAACTCATGGTCGAAATCCCACGTTTACACGGAGTGCGAGTGTGCCACTAGGGATGAGAGAAGTGAAGAGAAGACTGAACAGAACCGCTAATGTGTTATATAAACAACTTCACCTTAGTACATGCCAACTATTTGTGTGGACTTTGAGATGTTGGTCATTATCTAATCTATATTTTATCAAAAGAGACACACTATGAAGTAAAATTCTGAAGTGGTAAGAATTTCAACGTCAGCTCTTTGTGCACATAGCCTCCACACTAGTCCAGAGACGAGATTTTAAGTAGCATGACAAAGTGATTAAACTACTTTCATTAATTGTGCCAACGGTAAAGTCTCTCCACTCTGAGGATCCCAGCCCGTCTGTGTCCAGGCTATTCTCGCTGAGCAAGCTCCCAAGGTTAAGAGGATTTCGCTACTGAAACACGTCAGTTCATCTACTGAGGGTAGCGTCAACCTGAGCCCGTTCAACCCTCCTACGCCAACCACACACATGGACTACCCAAAGTAAATGACGTGTTAGGGAGCGTGTGGCTGGCTCCTTGAGAGCAGGTTACAGCCACTAACAGCATGAGGATCCTGGATATTGCACAGGGTTGTTGTCACACTGTTCTGAACACCCATTTAGGGCCTCTTCCTTCCCAGAAGTCTTCAGGTCTAATGGTTGGGAAGCAGAGCCACTTAACTACAAGCCAATGACAAGTGAAATGACTACGCTAAACAGAAAAGACTGCTAAATGCAGACCCATGTAAGACTGGTACAGAAAGAGGCATGTTATTTTGCAACTGGCTGATTATATCTGTCTGTTCTATATCTGTCTGTTCTATAACCAAGTGTACAGGAACTGTATGGGAACCATCTCTATTCTTCTGACTCACATCTGAAATCTGCAGGTCAGAACAGCCTCGTGGCTATAGGCCTAATTAGGAGCTTAGAGTGGTGTCAGATCTTACCAGCTAAATGGTCAGTTACCAGATAATCCGTCCTGTAAAGCTGCCTGTTGGTGTCAGCCTGCCAGCTTTTGCCTGAAAAGCAAAAGCAAATATTTTCATATTTTCCCAGATAATCTCAAGTTCTCTTACAGACAGAAGAGATTTTCAGTACTGTACAAATAACCAAACACAATCCTTAAATGATGAATAGATCAACACAAAGCATCAATACATAAAATACAGTATAGCTAAATACAAGAACACCATTTGAAATGTAGTGAAATGTTGCAAATACTGTATTGTGTTTCCAAGACAGCTATGTTAATTGGCACACACTTATGCCAGTCTACAACACGTTTGACACACAGCCCTCAATCTATTTACAAAACGCAAGTTGTGCAAAGACTAAATAAGGAAAACAGGGAGTGGTGTTGAAGAACATCTACGGGAAACTGCTTGGAATCCTCCAGGCCTCGGCAGAGAAGGTTGCATAATTATTGTATGGTAGCTAACAACAGTGGCCTAAAATCCCAGGAGGCTAAGGAGACATAGCTAGCTGCCAAAATAGTAAGATACAGTAGCGCAAAAAATTAGTACTTTGCAGTTTATCAAATAGGGAACTACACTTGGATAAATAGCTTTAGGTACCATCTTGGTTACAAGCTACTTGTTAAGGATTATTTGAAAAGGGGCAGTGTTAGGCTTTGTGGCTAGCAAGCTAACTAGCTAGCTTCGTCGACTAGTTTCAGTAATGTCCGACGAATTCTTTAAAATGGCAATTGGAATGCATGCTTGTTAGACATTAGGCCTAATTTTAAACATTCTTCGGAGTTGTGAAAGGTTGTTTGCTTTTGTGTATCAGGCATAATCTAAAAAACTTGTTACCCATGATTAGCTAGTTAGTAACTTAGGTACCCGCTAGTTAGACTCCGTCGGCATAAACTTTGACCGTGCGCGATTGTGACACGTAGGTACTAGCTAGCTAGCTCGCTGCTCACGGTACTGCTGCTAGCAGGACCAAGCTAGCCTAGACAGCTAGCCAGCCTAGGCGTCTCGCTACCAGACTGGATAAACTCCATTAGGAAATTGGAATTCGTTAAGAAAGGGATGAAATACTATCCAATCAATAGCTGAACTGTGTTATCAACTCTCTAGCAATTTAACGGTTTTGCTTGACAAACAAATTACTACTCAATCCTAGCAGATCCACAAAATCTAGCAAGTAAGCTGCACGAAGTCCACGTAGGCATAAGGAATACAGCTGAGCATTGGAGAAAATGACATGGAGTCCAACCAGAGTACATTTTGTTACATCAATACTTCAGTTAGCGCCGCTCTCTCTCTAATGTCAGCAATACAATTAGATCTCCTTGCGCAGAAATCAGACGGGACGTGTTACATTTTCTAAACTGTCTAATAGCTACTTACTTGTGTTTATGTTCTCGTCTGCCCTGTATGGTGCAGAAGCTGTGATGAAACTCCACTGGCGAGAAGGTGGGACCGAACCCTGAGTAATATATACGGAAGCCGCCCTCCAATCGTATTCTTGAACGTCACCTCAAAGCCTCCGGTTACAAATCACATACTTCATGGAGAGTTAAGTACATTGTGTAACTAATATTAAAAACACATTGTTAGCTTATAGCACGGACTTACTATGTATTTTCAATAAATTGGGCTCGTGCTTGTGGTTTTCAAATTAACAAAATATTAAATATCACGCTGTAATAAGAGACGATGTTTATCAAATGGGCCTAGTCAATTTTGTGACGGTTTACACCGTTTTTTCTTCTAAATGGACTTCAGTCCATGCACGGCCATCCTCGGACATTATTCATTGTCTTCCCAAACGTTGTCTTCAAAAGTTGTTTTACAACTGAGTTTGGCTAACCAACCAATTGCTTAATATATACATCACTCACTTTGGGGAAATAACACGAACGTTTAGACAATGGACCACCGAGTAAGTCTATAAATGTCTTAACGGGATGATCCACGAGCTTGGATTTGTTTACTCTAAGATAGGATATGCATCGGCTACAATCATCTTAAGGTTAGTAAATCTATCACAGATGAGATGGATGCCACTGCCATTTAGAGTACTTACTGCATATCTGCAAACATAGAGTTTACATTAAAGGCAGGGTAGGTAAGTTTTGCGATCCTCGCAATTTTGATTTGAGTTCGAAAGGATTCAACCCATAGTATAGCTGCAAGCAGCAATGACGGATTCCTCCTCAAAAAAAATATTGTCAAATGTAGCCTACATGTTGGAGGGTTAGACTCCTGATAAAGGAACCATAAAAGCACATTTCAAACTGCAGAATTCAAAATCTTTGCATATGACGGATTTGAATCATTAGCCACCAGGTTCCAAATGTTACACTTTAGCAAAGAGAGCCACATACACCGTCAACATTTGAATAGTGAGTGCACTCAGTGACTAACGTGAACTGAACTTTAGTGTCCAGGGGTGGATGGCTGGGGAGGACGGTGTGTTCAGGAGTGGATAGCCGGGGAGGACAGTGTGATTCCACTTCATCTAGTCAGTGACTCATTTACTTTGGGTAGAATGTAGTGATCTATAAACAAGTCCCAGTTGATTGAATCCCAATTTTCTTTTCCAATTATTGACCAATCTGGCAAATATCTGTACATGTTGTCTTTTTGCCACAGAGGTGGCAAATAACCGAGTGTTAGTTTGTGTGAGTGTGCGTGTGTGTATATCAGATGATGGCCAGCACTAAAGAGCTTGCAGATAAGATTACTGAAATGATTTCTGTGCTCAAATAAAGACAGCTTTAAGACGGTCTACACATTACAATATAGAATTACGATGTTAGAGGGTATTTGATACCAAATGTTAAATTACTCTGAGAATCAAAACAATAATGTACCTTTAAGCACAGATGAACTGTAAAACAGATGTATCTTGTTATCTTATCTTCTAAAATTACACACCTACATGGCCATGAAAGTGGAATCCTTTCCACGGTCTTTGTTTCCATGTTCTTAGTAAAGCTATCTGTATGTGTTGCAAGTATTGTGTTTGAACTGGTTGTTTCTGTCTATAATGTTACCTCGGCATAACCCATAACTTTGCAGAGTACTTGGCATATATCATCACGGTTGTAGGGATCCTTTCAGATTACCAACGTGGAACCAACTGTTAAATTGTTTAATAAAAAATTGAAAATTATTCATGCATGACGTGAAGTAATCGCTATGTTGCTGATGGTATAGCATTATTAGTATTATTATAATCCTATTGTATTGTTTAAAGCGATGTTATGCCACTAGAGGTCAGGCTACTCAATCATTTGTGATTATTACACAAAATCACAATATTCCAAACTGATGTAATCTTCCTTTATGGTGCCTGGAGAACAGTGTCAACGGAATTGCTGGTAAACTCTTTCCGATAACTTAATCCCATATGCTCAAAAAAAGTTATCTGGTCCACAGACATTAGTTTGTTTTTGGCACATATTTTGATTGTTTGTAAAATGTCCAGTATAAAAAAGTATTTTAACCAAACAGGGTTAATAAAATAATTCAACCATCACCAACGGTAAGTTAAATTGGTGGTGCAACCTGAACCAATGGTAAAGCGAATCACAGTCTTGTCCAATGACACAGTTAAAACTTTCGTTTTGTTTTAACAAGGTGACGGAGTGTCATGTGACTGTGCTGAACGTAATCCTCTCATAGCTGTGCTGTGCTAAGGAGTGAGGTCTTTGCTGTCGAGAACCGCAGGGCGGCCGGGGTGTAGGAAACGAATTTAACTTGTGGCTAGGTTATCTGCGCTCTTTTCACGACGGCCATGGGACATACTCAATATTGAGTTCAAGTATTTCGAGAGCAAAAGAGAAGGTATGGTCACAACTTTGTCTTTCTTGCAAGAAACCGATACAGTGTGAACTATTTATATAGAAAATGCAGAAACTTCATTTTATCAGGGTTAAGGTTATGCAAGGCGCTTCAATACTTTTAATGGATTCATGTCGATAGTTTCTTTTCGTCTAGAAACTTTGTAATTATTCAAATATTTGGTTAATTCTTAGTATATCTTTGGTTTTCCCAGAATAAGTTGTATTTTACCTTACCAATGAACCATTTTAATCAATCAATTTCCTCCAAGATTTAGGCTAGTTTACCTTGGCCACACTACTTGTTGCACGTCACCGTCGAATGTTGCAGATCTGAAGAAGAGCTCTCATTCATGTTTTCTTCAGTTTCGCAAAATGCTAAATGTAACTTACTTTTGTAGACGGTACAGAATGGTCTGTGTAATCAGGGTGCAAGTAATTGTGATGTTCAGGTAATTTAAATGTATGTAATTAGCCATAGGCACAGGGCTTATATTGGAATGTTAATGTCATTATTTTCTTTAAGGTTCATGTCCTTAGTTTAGATATGTGGACCGTAGGTGACGGTGCGCAAACCCTCTCCAGTCCAGGCTGTACTTGTTAAACAAGATGTCATTTTAGGATGATTAGTGCCACATCTACTGGTCTCCTGCCACATAGCCTACTGCACTAGTCTACCACAGACTCCTGCCAACAAAAATAAGCAAATCAGGAATAGTACAGTACAGAAATAAGCAAATCAGGAATAGTACAGTACAGAAATAAGCAAATCAGGAATAGTACAGTACAGAAATAAGGAGCGCTTATTTAGCCCGTTTTACTCTTCAGCAAATTATTTGATGCAAATTGCTCTTCAGTTTGTGTCCAAACTCGGTGGTCAACCTGAGTGAAACGGCTAGAATGGTAGCCTACTAGTCATAGTGTCAGTTGTTGAAGATACCTGTTATGTTGGCAAATGTAATCTTTGCAACAATGTTTGTTTGTATTTCTCAGTCTTCACAGAAATGTACCTGTCAGGACTAGTAACTTCTTGCAGTTGTCTGAGAACCTTGCAATGATCTGCCCTTAACTGACGTTACCTGACAACTGAATTTGTTTTGCAGGAGAGTTAGTGGCTGGTTTGCGTGAGCCGGGATGGGCGAGATTGAGGGCTCGTACCGGGCCCTGCAGACCCCGGGGACACGTCTGGGGGCCCAGTTCAACGCTGGGATCAGCACCCTGGAACCCGGCCAGAGCCTCAGTGCTGCCATGGGCAGCGGGGGCAAGGGTCAGGGGAGAGGGCTACAGATACGTGTTCAGGGGCTCGATGACACCCAGGAATTCTATGACCTGGAGGTGAGTTTCCAGGGATATCCCAATATTACTTACTGGTGATGGCCATTCCGTGTCTAGTTTAAAGATAATCCATAGTAATCTGTTCCTTTTATTTTGGTTAGTGGATGAAATAAAAGATTGCATTTCAACCATTTGGATAATTGTTTTGGGGTGTGGGAAAGGCCTGTATGTTCCTGACGCTGTGTGCTCTGGGAGCAGGGTGTGCGTGTCGTCGTGGTTACTGACAGCTGCCACATGGCTTTGGTCCTCAAATCCCTTCCTCTTTAAGACTGCTTACTGTGGGCCACCTAGTGTAATTTACCATGGCACTATATTCCTGGCTGTGCCTGTGAGATGGGCGTGGTGTGTTTGTGTGTGTGTGTAGGTTTACAGTAGAACCAACTGGAAAATCATTTATAACCAGGAGAAAACCTTTAAACATTTGAACATGTGTGGATGTGTCATGCAATGTTTAGAGTCAAGTATTTAGGATTACAGCCCCGTCTTGAGTGTCTTGTTTTGTTTAGCCTCTGCAGTGTGTAGTTAGCTGTTTGGTTCACTATTTTAGATGAGAAGCACATTATCAGTCACTTGAGGAATACTGTGTGATGTTCTAGAACATTGAACACTTGGAGATTCTTAGAATCCTTGAAGGTTCTGCTGCTGTCTGAGTTGAGGTTATTCAGACGTGTAGCAGCAGGGCTGCAGCACAGGGGGCGGTGAAGCGGGTCTGGTGGCGTACCGTGTCATCATGCAGACCCTGTCCACTGCTGTCTCCTCACAGCTACTCCTCTAATAATGAGCCATTCTGATGAAAGGGGGAAACTGTTCAAGTGTTTCTGAGATAGGTTCTGCCCTCCCTTAAAATGTCTAACTTAAAATGTTTAACTTTAATTAAAATATCAGTCAGCAGATGGAATTAAATCCTGAAGCAAATATCTTTGTCTTGTTTTGTATGAAGTTTTAGTTTGTCATCACTGCTGGTTTATGTACATGAGACAGTAGAGATGACATCTGTCTGTCATATGTCTGTCTGTCTGTCACATGTATGTCTGTTGTATGTCTGTCTGTCACATGTATGTCTGTTGTATGTCTGTCTGTCACATGTATGTCTGTTGTATGTCAGCCTTGTGGCCGAAAAGTTCCAGAACCTCATTCACAAGGCTAATAGGAAGTGATGAGGAAGTCACTAAATCAGCCAGACTTCCTGCTTGTTCTGAAGGGACTGCACATGTCCCAGTATAGTTTGAACACCAGGGAGGGCATTAATGAATACACTGACTTGACGCGCTGTTTTGTTTTGCTCCGTTATGGAATTGGGTTTGTTGATACGATAACAGATCTATTGCCTGTGTGAGCTATGGTCCCAACAGCTGGTCTGACCTAAATCCTGCGGCAGCCATAACAATAATGGCCCAGGCTGCAGGGTCGAGAGCCACTGCTGCAGCGCCTTTCATAATCTTATGGACCATATGTTGTCTTCCTGCCTGACAACAACCTTTCTGCAGTTGGCAGTCTAACTTGGGTTGTCTGTTTCTATCTACTAAAGTATTTTCCTGTTCAGGAAAAAGTGAATTTTTGTGCTGAAAGATGAAAAATGAAACACTTTTCAGCCCATCAAACTTTAATAGTGTTTGACGTCTGATGGAGAAAGCCCTCAAACCCTGAACCCTCCAGTAGACACCACCCAGCTCTTTAACCCTCCAGTAGACACCACCCAGCCCTTTAACCCTCCAGTAGACACCACCCTGCCCTTTATCCCTCCAGTAGACACCACCCTGCCCTTTAACCCTCCAGTAAACACCACCCTGCCCTTTAACCCTCCAGTAAACACCACCCTGCCCTTTAACCCTCCAGTAAACACCACCCTGCCCTTTAACCCTCCAGTAGACACCACCCTGCCCTTTATCCCTCCAGTAGACACCACCCAGCCCTTTATCCCTCCAGTAGACACCACCCAGCCCTTTATCCCTCCAGTAAACACCACCCTGCCCTTTAACCCTCCAGTAAACACCACCCTGCCCTTTAACCCTCCAGTAAACACCACCCTGCCCTTTAACCCTCCAGTAAACACCACCCTGCCCTTTAACCCTCCAGTAAACACCACCCTGCCCTTTAACCCTCCAGTAGACACCACCCTGCCCTTTATCCCTCCAGTAGACACCACCCTGCCCTTTATCCCTCCAGTAGACACCACCCAGCCCTTTAACCCTCCAGTAAACACCACCCAGCCCTTTATCCCTCCAGTAAACACCACCCTGCCCTTTATCCCTCCAGTAGACACCACCCTGCCCTTTATCCCTCCAGTAGACACCACCCAGCCCTTTAACCCTCCAGTAAACACCACCCAGCCCTTTAGCCCTCCAGTAGACACCACCCTGCCCTTTAACCCTCCAGTAGACACCACCCTGCCCTTTATCCCTCCAGTAGACACCACCCTGCACCAAACAGCACCGCTGCAAACAGCACTGCTGCAAACAGCTCTGCTGCAAACAGCACCGCTGCAAACAGCACCGCTGCAAACAGCACCGCTGCAAACTGCTAGCATGGTACTGATGTGGCGCTTCTGCTTATGTTTTGGCGTGACGTTTCTTTGGGGGCAGAGGGGACAGTGGAGGTAGTGCGTGTTGAGTAAGCAGTACAGATGTCGTACTGCACTTACGTTTGGCTTCCTGGCCTGTCATGTTATCTCTGTGTTTTTGCTGAATGCAAAAATAGACACAAAATTGCAGTGTTGAATGTTTCAAATGGCTGTGGCCTTCAACAAACGTTGCCCCCTCCACACACTTGGGTGCATAGCACATTCATCCCTCTGAATGGTTCTTCCTGATGTATTGAGGAGCTCTCAGGACGAGTCCTGCAGAGGGAGGCTGGCGCTCAGAGAGAGGCTGGCGCTCAGAGAGAGGCTGGCGCTCAGAGAGAGGCTGGCGCTCAGAGAGAGGCTGGCGCTCAGAGAGAGGCTGGCGCTCAGAGAGAGGCTGGCGCTCAGAGAGAGGCTGGCGCTCAGAGGGAGGTTAGGAAGGTGTGATGTCACTGACGCATCTCTGCTGATCTGCACAAACAGAAGTTCCTCTGACATAAGAGAGGCCGAGTCAGAGCCTCAGGTAGCCAGTGAGGCAGCAGGCTGGAGGCCGGCCTCTCTGAGGCAGGCCCCTCTCTGGAGGCAGGCCTCTCTCTGGAGGAAGGCCTCTTATGGGCCCCGGCCTGCCCACACCAGCCACAGCAGACAGTCCAGCCTTGTGGCTGCTGGACGAGAGGCAGGGCGCTGAACACAGGCCTCTTTATCCAGCAGGCGCGGCCCCTCGGCCGGCCCTCTGCACTCCTCCAGGCTCCCAGACTTGCTTTGGGGGGGGGAGGCGGAGAAAGCCTCGCTCAGCCTCAGCAAACAAGCACATAAATAGCAAGGTTGACAACCAACCAATTGGAGGGGGAGGGGGGCCAGCCTCGGGTGTTTAAAAGAACAGTTTGTGTGACTGATGTTGAGTTTCAGGCCTGGGTGGAAAGGAGAGGAGGGGGGAGGGGAGAGTGGGGGGAGGGGAGAGTGTGTTTGGGGGGGCTGACGTGGGGGGAGGGGAGGGAAGGAGGGGAGGGGGGGGGAGACAGACTCAGGAATCAGGAGTTCGGCCCCCTCCTTGGTGAATCCCCACAGGAAGTTTTGCCAAGGAATTTCGACGACTGGCCTTTAAACTGTTAACCCTTTATGTGACGGACAGAGCTAGACAGGGCTGATCTGATGAGCAGGCAGACTAACTACTGACGCTGTGTACTGCATAGCAACACTACTGACGCTGTGTACTGCATAGCAACACTACTGACGCTGTGTACTGCATAGCAACACTACTGACGGTGTGTACTGCATAGCAACACTACTGATGCTGTGTACTGCATAGCAACACTACTGACGCTGTGTACTGCATTGCAAAAAAAGCTCTTGTCACTTGAACAAGCCGTGTGGTCAAACATAGTGTGCCTCTCCCTGAAGGGATACCAGTGTTGGCTTTAATCTTCACTTAAACAGCCGTTGCTTCTGGAGCGCATGCTTTAGTCCCTGGCCGTCGGTCTCGGCTGTGCGCCCTGCAGCCTAACCCGCCACACGCAACCATTAATCTAACAAAATGACTGAGTGTAACATGGATGTCAGGTGGCTGAGCGGTGAGGGAATCGGGCTAGTAATCCAAAGGTTGCCAGTTCGATTCCCGGTCATGCCAACTGATGTTGTGTCCTTGGGCAAGGCACTTCACCCTACTTGCCTCGGGGGAATGTCCCTGTACTTACTGTAAGTCGCTCTGGATAATGACTAAATGTAAATGTAATGTAAATGTGAACTGGAAAGACTGGTCGTTGATCTGATGGGATAAATCCTCCTTGTTGCTTGAGTGAGGCGTTCTACCAGCCACACCTCCCTGCCTCTGCACTGGGCAGCAACTAGCCACACCTCCCTGCCTCTGCACTGGGCAGCAACTAGCCACACCTCCCTGCCTCTGCAGCAACCAGCCACACCTCCCTGCCTCTGCACTGGGCAGCAACCAGCCACACCTCCCTGCCTCCCTGCCTCTGCACTGGGCAGCCACCAGCCACACCTCCCTGCCTCCCTGCCTCTGCACTGGGCAGCCACCAGCCACACCTCCCTGCCTCCCTGCCTCTGCACTGGGCAGCCACCAGCCACACCTCCCTGCCTCTACACTGGGCAGCTTGTATTCTCAACCATCACTAATTCTGCTTCCTCTGGGATGTGATTTGTCAAATCAAATAAAGAAATCACATTTTCCCCCTGGCCGACCCCCCGGCCGTTCCCCTGGTCGTCCCCCTGGCCTTGTGTGTTTAGCGGCAGGGGAGCCAGGCCCTCCTACTGACCCCCACACTGTAAACACAGGTAAGATTTCACGGCCAGTGGAACATCTGCTGCAGCCTAATCCCTGCTGCTGCAGCCTAATCCCTGCTGCTGCAGCCTAATCCCTACTGCTGCAGCCTAATCCCTGCTGCTGCAGCAGCGCTGGGCTGGTTGGTGACCCCTGACCTGGCCTCCCAGAGCAGACCGTGGGTGCTGCCTAGCCCCCTGACCACACTGTCAGTGTAACAAACCAGGTCTAGGAAGTCAGGAAGTGATAATAGACAAGAGCTGAGATTAGAGACTTGTTCACCCCCCTTCAGTGTTGTTGCTGAACAGGCCACTTCTAAAGGCCTGCATCTGAGTGAATGGGTCTGTCAGCAAGGCCCTGGGGTTAGGGTTATCCCAGCACTCTCATTGTGTGTGCTTGCCTTTAGTATAGTATTGTGTAGTAGTATTGTGGTGGGACTGATATATTATTAAAGCAATAAACCACAAGAAGGGTATGAAATGCTCATTAGAGAGGCTGTTGGGACACTGAGGGGTTAATCTGAGCCCTGTAGGTCTGGGTGCTAGTATACCTTATCCTGTCTGGGAGCAATCACAGCAGAGGAGAGAAGGTCATCTCTCCCTCAGAACTGGGACTGTTGAGGAGGGAGGGAGGCTCTAAGTATCAGTTTCCAGTCAAAGCAGGTCTCTCCCTCCCTGGTGAGACAGTCCTGTTGATGGTTAACCCAGACAGCAGGGGTCCACTTGTGTGTTTCAGATTCAGTCCTGTAATCCAGAGACAAGAGTTAATGGAGACTTCTGGTGTTGTTCTGTGGATTAGCCTGTACTGTAACCATGGTAACCATGTTTGGAGTTCCGGAATTCACTTCTGACTTTCAACATCTGGTGGAAACAAATGAGGGTCTTAGCTGGGCATGCATGCAAGTGTACCAGCAACATGCGTAAACACAGTGTACCAGCAACATGCGTAAACACACAGTGTACCAGCCACATGCGTAAACACACAGTGTACCAGCCACATGCGTAAACACACAGTGTACCAGAAACATGCGTAAACACACAGTGTACCAGCAACATGCGTAAACACACAGTGTACCAGCAACATGCGTAAACACACAGTGTACCAGCAACATGCGTAAACACAGTGTACCAGCAACATGCGTAAACACACAGTGTACCAGCCACATGCGTAAACACACAGTGTACCAGCAACATGCGTAAACACACAGTGTACCAGCCACATGCGTAAACACACAGTGTACCAGCAACATGCGTAAACACAGTGTACCAGCAACATGCGTAAACACACAGTGTACCAGCAACATGCGTAAACACACAGTGTACCAGCAACATGCGTAAACACAGTGTACCAGCAACATGCGTAAACACACAGTGTACCAGCAACATGCGTAAACACACAGTGTACCAGCAACATGCCTAAACACACAGTGTACCAGCCACATGCGTAAACACACAGTGTACCAGCCACATGCGTAAACACACAGTGTACCAGCAACATGCGTAAACACAGTGTACCAGCAACATGCGTAAACACACAGTGTACCAGCAACATGCGTAAACACACAGTGTACCAGCAACATGCGTAAACACAGTGTACCAGCAACATGCGTAAACACACAGTGTACCAGCAACATGCGTAAACACACAGTGTACCAGCCACATGCGTAAACACACAGTGTACCAGAAACATGCGTAAACACACAGTGTACCAGCAACATGCGTAAACACACAGTGTACCAGCCACATGCGTAAACACACAGTGTACCAGCAACATGCGTAAACACACAGTGTACCAGCAACATGCGTAAACACACAGTGTACCAGCAACATGCGTAAACACACAGTGTACCAGCAACATGCGTAAACACACAGTGTACCAGCCACATGCGTAAACACACAGTGTACCAGCAACATGCGTAAACACACAGTGTACCAGCAACATGCGTAAACACACAGTGTACCAGCCACATGCGTAAACACACAGTGTACCAGCAACATGCGTAAACACACAGTGTACCAGCAACATGCGTAAACACACAGTGTACCAGCCACATGCGTAAACACACAGTGTACCAGCCACATGCGTAAACACACAGTGTACCAGCAACATGCGTAAACACACAGTGTACCAGCAACATGCGTAAACACAGTGTACCAGCCACATGCGTAAACACACAGTGTACCAGCAACATGCGTAAACACACAGTGTACCAGCAACATGCGTAAACACACAGTGTACCAGCCACATGCGTAAACACACAGTGTACCAGAAACATGCGTAAACACAGTGTACCAGCAACATGCCTAAACACACAGTGTACCAGCCACATGCGTAAACACACAGTGTACCAGAAACATGCGTAAACACACAGTGTACCAGCCACATGCGTAAACACACAGTGTACCAGAAACATGCGTAAACACAGTGTACCAGCAACATGCCTAAACACACAGTGTACCAGCAACATGCCTAAACACACAGTGTACCAGCAACATGCGTAAACACACAGCCTTCACATACAGCTGAGATGGATCTCTATCGCGAGTCATCACCAGACATTTGCTTCAGTTTTGCCAAAGCAAACCAGTCCTTTTTTTATGCGTTTTTTAAAAATACAATTTTACATTACTAACAGATGTCTGCCTCTATAATTTTCTCTGGCAGTCACAGGCTCGGATTCCAAACCCAAAATGCCTTGTGTTCCTAGCACGTAGTAATTAGCCCGGGGTTTAGTGAAAACAAACCCCACAGCGTAGCTAAGGTAAACTTCTCCAGATCTTTCCCCTCTCTGTGACTCCTGCGCTCATTCCCATGCTGGTCATGCAGAAGAAACACACCAGTTCAGCTGTTTGTTTGGCACAAACAGCCCAAACTAAGGGCCTAGTGCCATGTCAAGGTACCATGCCATCCGACCAACACCAAGACTGTCAAAACAGTCAAGGGAATCATTTAGAGACAGAAACAGTCACATGAACTATGTGTTTCGCCCCTTTGACAGCCACAAATCTGTCTCTACTCAAACAGGAACAAGCTGATTGGGAAGGTGGTTAGAAAATTGCAGAGGGGGTCACAGGGAATTCAGGCTCTGCTGAATGCATGTCCTTCCATGTTGTGAAATATGAGCTGATGTCACTTCCTGTCTCTCTGTAGTCGAAGGTGGATGGACAGACCCTTCATTCTGAGGTGTTCCGGAGATGCAACATCATTGAGAGTGATTACTTTGGCCTGGAGTTCCAGAACATGCAGATGAACTGGGTAGGTACTCCTGTTCAGAAAGACAGTGGTCTGTAATGTCAGCTTTGGGAGGAGACAGGGAGGTCATGTGTTAGTATTATTACAGCTGGACATCAGAGGTTTGCCTTCGACTTTAAGGAGTGTGGATTTAAACTTGTCTGGTGTAAGCAACCAAATAAAAATGTAAGAACATGATGTTCCAGAAACTTACCTGGAACTGAAGCAAGCAGATCATGGTGGATTAAGACACTGCTGCTGTAGCTCTTCAGACAGGAATACCGGTCAGATATGAAACAGTCACATGACCAGCTGAAAGAGAGCAGAGACCACTTCAAGACACATTTCAGATGTCTGTGAGGTTTACGACATCTAGCCGCCATCCAGGGACAGCGGGATCACTTCTAAGCTGGTTGGAAAGTCAATATGTACTTGACAGAAAACCATCATTTAATTCTATCTTGACTTTCCTATAGGTGTCTTGTAACTCTGTTAAACTGCTGGGGGCTGCTGTTAGGACTGGCCCAAGTGGCTCATGTTGTCTTTGACCCAGTTATGTGAAAAAGAAGACATGTTTTAGCTACCTGCGATCTCTGTCCGTGGGGAGTTAGACAACAGACAACTGTCTGCTCAGAGCTGTGCTGATCTGAGCTGTGCTGATCTGAGCTGTGCTGATCTGAGCTGTGCTGATCTGAGCTGTGCTGATCTGAGGGAAGAGAAGGTGGAGCGATGGAGGAGCGCATTCCTCAATCAGGCCCAGATGTTGAGGAGCAGGGGGAGGGGGGAGGGAGGAGCCTTCTGGGAACAGAGCTGTATAGTTTGTCCTTGGTTTGGGATGTGTGGATTAAACTGAAGGGTTCTCACCTCTACCTCTGCTGCGTTCAGGTTTGGTTGGAGCTCAATAAGCTGCTGATGAAACAAGTCAGAAGTAAGTTTGCACCAGCATCACTCCTGTCACAGTAAGCAGGTATTATTTGACCCAAGGACAAACTGAGAGTGTGTGTGAGTATTGTCTGTGTGTGCACGTTTCAGGACCAGGGAACACTCTCTTCCGGCTGTCTGTCAAGTTCTTCCCTCCAGACCCTGGTCAGCTGCAAGAAGAGTACACCAGGTATGCCTCAACACTGACACTGTGAGGTCACTTCCTCCTCAACTGCACTACTTCCTGTGTGAGTCTGTGGAGGGTCCAGACGCCGTCTGAGCCCCCTCTCCCCCCCAGGTACCTGTTCTCCCTGCAGGTGAAGAGGGACCTGACAGACGGCCGGCTGAGCTGCACAGAGAACACAGGAGCCCTCCTGGCCTCCCATCTGCTGCAGTGTACGCACACACACACACACACACACACACACACACACAATAATAAGTCCTGTCTGATTACATTGATGAATGATTGTCGGTTATCCTTCTTATCCCTCCCTGTTTCACACACACACACACACACACACTCTCTCTTTCCCTCTCTCTCTCTCTCTCTCTCTCTCTCTCTCTCTCTCTCTCTCTCTCTCTCTCTCTCTCTCTCTCTCTCTCATACACACACACGTTGTGTTCGTCCCTGGCAGCGGAGATAGGGGACTTTGATGACATGGCCGACAGGGATTTCCTGCGTGTGAACAAGCTGCTGCCGTACCAGGACAAAGTCCAGGACAGGATCATAGAACTGCACAGCAGGCACCTGTGAGTCTCCTCGCCCTCTCTCTCCTCCTGTCTCTCCTACTCCTTTCTCTCTCCTCCACCTGTCTCTCCTCCTCCTGTCTTTCTCCTTCTCCTGTCTCTCTCCTCCTCTTGTCTATATCTCTCTCCTCCTCTCCCTTTCACTCTCTCCTCCTCTTTGTCTTCCTCTAACTCGCTCTCCTTCCTCTCTCCTACCATCTAAGACCTAGTACTTGTTCCTCCCTCCACCCCCTAAAGTGTGACCTCTGTGAAGAGGCTGTTCTCAGGAATCTCTTCACTGTGTCTGTGGCTCGCACCTCTCAGGGACAGGGATGGGATTTAATGTTACCGTTCTGTGGAATGTTCCACTGGATGAACTAAGACTGTGGTCCCTTCATCCGGGTCCTCCAGCCCCTGGTGTTTGGTGTCTGTTCAGAGCGTAACACACACAGACACAAGTGCTACTTGTTTGCGAGAACTTGGTGGGAATGTGGGCTAAACGTTGGGATTAGTGTAAAACCTTCTGGTGGAGACGTGAGAGATTTATCAGACAACTGTGACCGTCCGTATTGAGGAGGGCTGGCGTGGAGTCAGGGCTGTGCTGTTAATGGTAATCTGGTGCTTTCACAAAACCACTCACTGCACTTTCCCACAATCAGCTCCCCTGTTCAAACGCTATTGTCCCCTGCTTTAGTGGCTCCCTCTCTGAATGGCTGCTTCCTCTTCAGCCTGGCAGAGGACTGGTACAGTAGGCAGCCTGAAGGACTGCTCCTTCCCCAGGCTGGGTAGGGCTGGGCTGGGTGGAGTAGGGCAGGGCTGGGCTGGGGTTAACAGGGCAGGGCAGGCAAGCTGTTTCTGTGGCACCTTTTCCTAATCCAAGTCTCAGACCATACGGCCAGTGGGACAGGGGAGGGAGGGGCAAGGGGGGGAGGGAGGGGCAAGGGGGGGAGGGAGGGGCAGGGGGGAGGGAGGGGCAGGGGGGATGGACCGGGGAGGGTGGGGCAGGGGCGAGGGAGGGAGGGAGGGGGAGGGAGGGAGAGAGGGGGGGGAGGGGCAGGGGCGAGGGAGAGAGGCCACTAAGGAGATTTCCCCTGATTAAAGGATGAGTAAAATTAGACCACGTTGATGAGGTAGCAGCTTAGGTTCCTCAAACTGGAAGAAAACATTTCCAGCCTGGGATATCCTCTTATTATGAGGTGTGTGGATAAAACAGGCAAACAGATGGATTTCTTTGAGGTCTTGATAGACCCTCCCCCTCTCCACATGTACACACACACCCTGAGGAGCCACGCCCACAGACCTCCTTAGCTCTGTTCCTGGTGAGGACCCTCCTGTTGGGCTCCAGTGTAGCACACCTCCATCTAATAGCAGCTGGTTGAAAAACAGAATCAGGTCTACTGAATGGTGGTTCTGCTGGAGCAAGGTTGGAGGGCCCAGTTGAAGGACCTTCTGTCTGAAGGTTCATATCTCATGAATCCTGATCCTGCTGTCTCCCTCAGAGGCCAGACTCCTGCTGAGTCCGACTTCCAGGTCCTGGAGATCGCTCGCAAGCTTGAGATGTACGGAGTGCGCCTGCATCCTGCCGCTGACCGGGAGGGCACCAGGATCAGTCTGGCCGTGGCTCACCTGGGACTGCAGGTGTTCCAGGTGACTCAGACGTCCTCCATTGTATCAAATACACATGCTATCAATTTATAAGGGAGTGTATCAAACACGTGCACACACACTCTCTGTCATAGGTGTGTATCAAACACGTGCACACACACTCTCTGTCATAGGTGTGTATCAAACACGTGCACACACACTCTCTGTCATAGGTGTGTATCAAACACGTGCACACACACTCTCTGTCATAGGTGTGTATCAAACACGTGCACACACACTCTCTGTCATAGGTGTGTATCAAACACGTGCACACACACTCTCTGTCATAGGTGTGTATCAAACACGTGCACACACACTCTCATAGGTGTGTATCAAAGCCACATACACTAATACACACGTGTGTGTACACACACACACCTCCTCGTAAGAGAGTGTATCAAAGTCCTCATCTGACTGGCTGCTTATCTTTTCTCTGGCAACTTCCCCTCCCTCAGGGCAACACCAAAATAAACACCTTCAACTGGTCTAAGATTCGCAAGCTGAGCTTCAAGAGGAAACGATTCCTGATCAAGCTCCACCCAGAGGTTCATGTGAGTGTATTCAGCCCCACCAAACATCCATGTGTACTTGATTCACTAATATGAATCAAGTGAAGATCTGACCCAGGGTGTGACATTGTCCTTCAGGAAAGTGAGACAGACGTTTTACTTGTCCAACAGCTAAATGTACTTGTCCAAAAAAATAAAAATAATGTTTGCCCAGGTTTCGGCGCATTAAGAAACATTTTCTCACTAAATTCCACTCTAAACCTCACAGATGATATTGCCAATGTCGGCTAAATCCAAAAGAGAGTAAAGAGAGTAAAGTTGGGATAACTGCGAGAACAAGTTGGCGCGGGCGGGCAAACTATTCATGACACGAGACACTAACACATTCCTACATGCGAGGATCTATTACATGACACAGACATGTCAGAGACTGTATAGCTCCATTATAGAAAGACTAAAACTATCACGTGCATTCTGAGTTGAAAATGCGTAACTTGCATGCCTCGCAACTAACATTTTTGACAACATTTTTGAAAGGTTGAAAAAATATTTTCAAAAAGGTTTTTACTAAGAGTGTCTGGAGCAGAGCAGATCAAGCCAGAGCTCGGAGATGTGTTAGATGTTATAGTTATAATATATATAGTTATAGTTAAGGTCAATCTGGTTGTTCTCCAGGGCCCCCACCAGGAGACCCTGGAGTTCATGATGGCCAGCCGAGACCAGTGCAAGATCTTCTGGAAGAACTGTGTGGAGCACCACTCCTTCTTTCGCCTGTTGGACCAGCCGCAGCCCAAGGCACGGGCCGTCTTCTTCAGCAGAGGGTCCTCCTTCAGATACAGGTGCTCATGCTCGCTGTGCAGGAGCCTTTACACAACCACATACACACTCTGTACACAACCACATACACACTCTGTATACAACCACATACACACTCTGTATACAACCACATACACACTCTGTATACAACCACATACACACGGTACACAACCACATACACACTCTGTATACAACCACATACACATGGTACACAACCACATACACACTCTGTATACAACCACATACACACGGTACACAACCACATACACACTCTGTATACAACCACATACACACTGTACACAACCACATACACACTCTGTATACAACCACATACACACTGTACACAACCACATACACACTCTGTATACAACCACATACACACTGTACACAACCACATACACACTCTGTATACAACCACATACACACTTTGTACACAACCACATACACACTCTTTAATGTTGCTTTGTGTGGTCCTTTGTGGTTGTGTGTGTTTGACTCCTGGTGTGTCCTGCTAGTGGGAGGACCCAGAAACAGCTGGTGGAGTACGTGAGGGAGAGTGGAGCCAGAAGAACACCATACCAGAGGTGTGTGCGGTGCTTCTCATGCGTGTGGTGCTTCTCATGTGTGCGGTGCTTCTCATGCGTGCGGTGCTTCTCATGCGTGTGGTGCTTCTCATGTGTGTGGTGCTTCTCATGCGTGTGGTGCTTCTCATGCGTGTGGTGCTTCTCATGCGTGTGGTGCTTCTCATGCGTGTGGTGCTTCTCATGTGTGTGGTGCTTCTCATGTGTGCGGTGCTTCTCATGCGTGTGGTGCTTCTCATGCGTGTGGTGCTTCTCATGTGTGTGGTGCTTCTCATGTGTGTGGTGCTTCTCATGTGTGTGGTGCTTCTCATGCGTGTGGTGCTTCTCATGCGTGTGGTGCTTCTCATGTGTGTGGTGCTTCTCATGCGTGCGGTGCTTCTCATGTGTGTGGTGCTTCTCATGCGTGTGGTGCTTCTCATGTGTGCGGTGCTTCTCATGCGTGCGGTGCTTCTCATGCGTGTGGTGCTTCTCATGCGTGTGGTGCTTCTCATGCGTGTGGTGCTTCTCATGCGTGTGGTGCTTCTCATGCGTGTGGTGCTTCTCATGTGTGCGGTGCTTCTCATGTGTGTGGTGCTTCTCATGCGTGTGGTGCTTCTCATGCGTGTGGTGCTTCTCATGTGTGTGGTGCTTCTCATGCGTGTGGTGCTTCTCATGCGTGTGGTGCTTCTCATGCGTGTGGTGCTTCTCATGCGTGTGGTGCTTCTCATGCGTGTGGTGCTTCTCATGTGTGTGGTGCTTCTCATGTGTCCATGTCTCTTCCCTCTTTTGGCAGCGTAATAAGTGTTGTGTCTCTGCAGGAGGAACAGCAAGGTGAGGAGGTCTGCACGCTCGCTGGCTTCAGATGTGCCAAAACAGGTAAGAACTGATTCATAAACCAGCTCTGAGGGATGGTCAGTGCCATTACCTTTGGAAACTAATGAATATCTTCTCTCTCGCTTTCTCTCATCTCCCTCTCCTCTCCTTTTCTCCCTCTCCTTTCTTGTGTCTCCCGTGTCTTATTTAGAGTTTGTCGTTCAATGACAGCCTCCGGACGCCGGGCTCCCCTGCCTCCGGATCACTCTCCTTGCACATGCACCTGTCCAGCTCCCCAGCCCGCTTCCAGCCCCAGCACAGCCCCGACCCCAGCCTCGGCGCCAGCCCCAGGCTTGGCCCCGGCCCCGGCCTTGGCCCCAGCCAGCCTCCAGCCCCCCAGCAGCCTCAGCCCCCGCAGTCTGCCAGGCCCTCCAGCCCCCCGAAGGAGGACCGTGTCAAGGCCCCCCCGCCCCCCCCTGCTGTCCAAGGTGCCCCCAGTAGCAGGGCTGCAGCCCTCCTCCACCCGTCTGTGTGTGTAGAGAGTAGCCCCTCCCAAACGCTGCCCCCCCACAGCGGCACTGAGCACATTGAGCAAGGGGGGAGGGGGGGGGGCGGGTTTTATGTGGGTGGAGGAGGGGGAGGGGGGGAGAGGAAAGGATTTCTTACATCGGAGGCGTTTGAGGCAGAGATCCTTCGTGCTGGTCAGAAGCCCGTGTTCTGCCTCCCCCCCTCTCCTCTACAGGTGACAGAGGAGTTCATAGATGACGACCCCACAGAGATGTCCTTCTATGGGGGGGGGGCCGAGGCCTACGCCTGCGGGCTGCGGGGGACAGGGGCCCCCAGGTTTGTTTACGGAGACCCCAGGGGGCCGGGCCGGAGTCCTGAGGACCTGGCCGATCCCTTCCCCTGCTGCCCCCGCTCCGAGACCAGCTCTCTGGCCAATAACCGCTCGTCCTGCAGCTCTCTGGACCAGCTGGGGCTGAGCTCCGCAGGGGAGTCTTACGGCGGCGGCCCTGACGCGTCCTGTCTGCTCCTGCCCGGCTCCGACGCCCCCTCGGAGGCCAGCTCCATGGTCAACTTCCCGGCGTGCTCGGTGCGGTCGGAGGGCAGCGCGGCGCTGCAGTTCAGCGACTTGCTGGAGCAGCTGGAGCAGCTCAGCTACCCGCCCACCGCCACCGAGGCCAGTGCCGACTCTGACTCCGACTGGGGCTCCGACGGGGGCTCCGACGGGGGCCTGCCCCCCGAGCAGAACCTGTTCTACAGCAACCCCCTGGGGGGGTCTGAGGGCTTCCTGCTGCAGTGCCACAACCTGCAGGCCCTCGCCCTGGGGGACCCCCCTACCGGCCCCCATATTAACATGTAGAAAGGGGCAGGGGGGGGCTTGTCTCTGACAGGTTGTGTGTTGTTCATCTGGTTCCGATCCAGGGGCCTGTCACTGGTTAACACCAGGACGCTGGCTTTTATCTTTAATCTTCAGAGCCACTTTGATCCCTCTGCTGGTCCAGGTGTGTCTCCAGACCTGCTGTGTCATCAGTGGGTTCATGACCAGGCTGGTCTGTGATGGAGACCAGTAAATGGAGAGTGTTGTGGATGGGATTTGGCTGCCTACACAACAGCACTTCATTAGATTTGAAGATTGTAATGAATATTTAATTGGCGTAACATTTCTTGAATCTCTTTTATAAATCTGCTTCTCGGTATAACTTGATTGGGCTTCTGCTTCCTGTGATTAGACAAGGTTTGTTGTTGTTTTCTTGTTGGTAAGGATTTAATATTTAAGGTACATTTTAGTGATGGTATAACTACCATGAAGTTTTCTAACAGCTGAAGTGTTATTTTTCTAGTACTTGCTGAAGATGATTTAGAGTTAGAATTCAACCCACTAAATGTCCTTATGTAAACTTCAGTTACTGTAGGAAGTAACCGATGACTTAATGTCACATTTAACCGCACTTTTAATCGTAATATAGTACTTACATTTGACTAACAACGCATTTATTTTGGTACGGTCCAAAAGTCTGAGACCGCTAATCAAGATACTTCTATTTTGCATTTGTTTCGGATGCAATTTCAATTTTCAATGATTATTACAAATGAAAACATTAACACGAGTGAAAAGGTCAATCTTAGTTCAAAGGGGTCTCAGATCTTTGGACCCAGCTGTATTTCAAATAATAGTAGCTGTTGATCTGTGAAATTCATGACATTATTGTGATCAATCAGTTAATTATTTTCACACCACTCAGATCTCAGGGGAAGAAACCAAATGCAGTCTGGTGTTCATCCGACAGGGTTAGGTGCTGGTGTTCATCCGACAGGGTTAGGTGCTGGTGTTCATCAGACGGGGTTAGGTGCTGGTGTTCATCAGACGGGGTTAGGTGCTGGTGTTCATCAGACGGGGTTAGGTGCTGGTGTTCATCAGACGGGGTTAGGTGCTGGTGTTCATCAGACGGGGTTAGGTGCTGGTGTTCATCAGACGGGGTTAGGTGCTGGTGTTCATCAGACGGGGTTAGGTGCTGGTGTTCATCAGACGGGGTTAGGTGCTGGTGTTCATCAGACGGGGTTAGGTGCTGGTGTTCATCAGACGGGGTTAGGTGCTGGTGTTCATCAGACGGGGTTAGGTGCTGGTGTTCATCAGACGGGGTTAGGTGCTGGTGTTCATCAGACGGGGTTAGGTGCTGGTGTTCATCAGACGGGGTTAGGTGCTGGTGTTCATCAGACGGGGTTAGGTGCTGGTGTTCATCAGACGGGGTTAGGTGCTGGTGTTCATCAGACGGGGTTAGGTGCTGGTGTTCATCAGACGGGGTTAGGTGCTGGTGTTCATCAGACGGGGTTAGGTGCTGGTGTTCATCAGACGGGGTTAGGTGCTGGTGTTCATCAGACGGGGTTAGGTGCTGGTGTTCATCAGACGGGGTTAGGTGCTGGTGTTCATCAGACGGGGTTAGGTGCTGGTGTTCATCAGACGGGGTTAGGTGCTGGTGTTCATCAGACGGGGTTAGGTGCTGGTGTTCATCAGACGGGGTTAGGTGCTGGTGTTCATCAGACGGGGTTAGGTGCTGGTGTTCATCAGACGGGGTTAGGTGCTGGTGTTCATCAGACGGGGTTAGGTGCTGGTGTTCATCAGACGGGGTTAGGTGCTGGTGTTCATCAGACGGGGGTGCAGGCTTCACAGCTGCTGTCTTCAACATGGTGTCCTCAGTGACATCTGCTGGTGATCTGTCACCTAGTCTGAACATGGTGCCTTGCAAAATCAGCCTTTAGTAGGACTATGGTAGTGATTAGGAAAGGGTGTGTTCGATATGTAAAAATATATAAATATATTAAGGGAAAAAAATGATGTGCATGAAATCTGGATTTGATCTATTTTTTTTTTGTTCAGAGTCAGTGTAGCGTTGAGTAACAAATGTAGGTGAGTCAGTAAGGAAACATCACAGCAGTCAATAGACTTACTGACTTACAGTAAGTACAGGGACATTCCCCCGAGGCAAGTATGGTGAAGTGCCTTGCCTAAGGACACAACACCATTTGGCACGGCCTGGCAACCTTCAGATTACTAGCCCGATTCCCTAACCGCTCAGCCACCTGACTCCCCCTTGACTGGCTCCCCCTTGTTCTAGACCAGTGATTCCCAACATGTGGTCCGCTAGGTTAATACAGGTGGGCCGCCAAACCAATGAAAACAACTAAAGTATGACTAAATATCAAAATACTTATATATATATATACTGTTGGTAAATGATTATTTAAATTTGTACTAATTTAAAAATGAAATTTTGCCGTTAATTCATTATGACCAAAACGTCAATAGTTACGCGTGCATGCGGCCACTTCTATCCCCTATGCACTCGTCACTTCTGCATATTGCAAAATCCAGGTCAAAATGTTCCGGTAGCGAGCCTTTACAGTAGTCCAAACTCAAAATGCAGTTTTTTACGGAGTTCGGGTTGCCTTCCCAAAATGACAATCAACAATGTAATTTTGAGCAGTAACGTTAGCTAGGCTAGCTAGCTTACAATTTTTTGCTACATTATAATGTACTCAATTGTCTGGCAGCTTGCTTGCTAGTGGTTAATGTTAACTCTGTACATAAATAATTGGTCTGCCATATTTGTTCCCTATGGATAATGTAACACATTAGGAGTGGTGTTGTTAAACGTGTGATAAACGAGAATTAAGTGGGGATGTGTTGGGAAGCATTTGAGCTATGCAAGAAGTGAGCCGCAAAGTGGAAAAGGTCGGGAATGGCTGGTCTAGACTGCTATACACAAAGTAGAGTAGCATTAACTAAGGCAGAGACGCATTGCATTGAACTTTTCAACATAATTTGCAAAGTGTATCATCAATATACTGTTTAAACTGACTAACGCATGACTAATCTTTAATATTTTGTATCTTTTGTACAGAAGACTCAAGGTCTTTACATTGTTTTCTACATGAGATTAACTTTAGTACCTTAAGTAGCGTTTACAAGCTTGTTCCTAGCTGTTCCCGCTAGCTCCTGTTCCCGCTAGCTCCTGTTCCCGCTAGCTCCTGTTCCCGCTAGCTCCTGTTCCCGCTAGCTCCTGTTCCCGCTAGCGTCACTGTGTCCAATCCCGACCGGTTTTTAGCTAACATTCTGATAAAATGCCACTTCAAATATTGATAAAATAATCGTATCACGTTTTCAGCTGATTTACTGATTTCACGTTAAGCTTTAACTTCTTACCTTTCGAGCTAAATATTGTTTAAAAATTTAGAGTTAGCTTAGCCTTTACTAGAGCCGGTCAAAAGACGCTGGCGCCGGTAAATTAGCCGTGCGCTACCCTTGTCCAAACCCGACCGCACTTCTAAACACTGGCCGCTGCTGTTTTTCTGGGGATATTAACTTGATCCAGGGTCACCAAACTGACCATCAATGCTGTCAACATATCTGGGGACGTAGTTATGTCCTCCACAATAAGATATCACGCTTCAACATCTCCAAACTATGCGATAAAATCTCAATTTGACTGTATACCACCACCTGCTGGATGTTTTGTTGAACTCTTCTCAAAGTTTGCTAGCCCCCATCCCTTCCTCCCCTCGACTACAGATCACGTCACACATGATCGTGTATTTTCATTGGCAAGACAAAGTAGTGTTAAGCTAGCATTGAAATACATTCATATGCTCGTCGCCCGAGTGTCGCCGAGTGGTCTTTCGGCCAAAGTAACTTTCCTATATTATTTAGACATGTAAACGTCCATATATGTTCATGAAATTTTACACGTAGATTGTTTGGTATGCCTGAAATAATACTACTTACACTGCTGGCGATAGCAAAAGAAAATGCTGGCAAAAAGACCGGAAACTGAGTGTCCAAACCCCGTTCGGGTTTGGACAATAGTAGTTTACAGCGGTCGGGATTGGACACAGTGACGTTAGCTGCTAGCTAGCTCCTGCTAGCTAGCTAGCTCCTGCAAGGTGCAGTGGGACCCACGTGCAGCCCTGTTCCTGGCTTCAAGTCAGAACTTCAGCAGCTGGGCCTTTGTACATTTTAGATGTCGACACTTTAATGCGAGCTGGAATTTGAGATTATTCTTTGTGTCTATTTTTACATATTACTTGATAAATGGAGTGTTTTTGCGGTCGTGGTCCGTAACGTTTACGTGCGTAGACTTGATAGCTTAGCCTGACTTCCAGACCACAGAGTCAGCAGTCAGGAGTTTTGGTTGGGTTTCTGGTCAGGAACATGGATTGAGAGGAACATTTGACTAAGTGCCATGGTACACGAGGTCCTGATGCAGTTTTGGAATAAACACAGGCAGCAGAGTTTCTCCACTGTGCTGACGTCATTTCCTTCCAGAGCAATTTTGACTCCCCGAGTCCAGTTTTAATTTCCTGTCATTTGAACCGGCTTGAATTCCCCTGGGGGCAGATTTCACTTGGCTTTCTGCAAAGCAAGCTCTTCTCTTTGCACTTATTACGTCATATATATATACTCTTATGCTGACTCTGAAGTTTATTTACCTGCAGCAATTGTCTTTAAATTGCTTTCTGTGCTTTGTAATATACTTGTCATTTTTATTTGGTCAGTGTATTCCTTTTTGATCTCCATGGATCAGTTTGAAACCCACAGTTCACCCAGCCTTTCTGCCAGTAGGATGGAAGGTCATTTCCAAATAAGTGTTCTTTGTTTAAAAATCCAAAATGGCGGCTGAATGTCATTCACCTCTTCTGTTTTGGTTTTGAACAAAGGTGAGGGGAGGGGTTAGGGGAGGGCCCTGCTGTAAACTCACAGTAAGACAGCTGCCTGGACACAATCCAGCTGGTCCTGAACATCATGGTACTTTCAGTAGAGTTTTCCTTTTGAAGTTGCCTTCAGTGCTAAAATCAGGCTGTTTGGGCTCCAGGGAAGCTGCCCAAAGTCTTCCTGGTTGCTGCCGTCACCTGGTAACACGTCTCCAAGCGTCTCTAAACCAGCCTTGTAGCTGTGCTGGTCATGGTCTCATCCACCTGCCTGGTGTGCACAGTCATGTCTAGTTTAACTCACTAATCAGCCTCAAAACCAAGTAACCTTAAGTCCTGATGAGCCTGTTTCCTTCCTGATTATAAACAGTGTAACTGATGTTTGTATGTTCTTTTCTTTTTCCCCTCAAGAATAAAGTAATTACTTTTGGGTACCTCGAATGTCAGACTTAAAATTATTTTTAGACACCAAAATCCAATGAATCAAAGAAGGTGTGAATAAATTACCTTACATGGCATGTAAAATGTTGCCCAAGGGAATTAGTTTTTACCGTTCACTGGATATCTGACAACCTACAGAAACATTGTCTTATGACAGACCTAACCCAGACGACAACGTCACCAGGAGTTAAGGCAGAGTGCTAGATGTGGTTTACTGCATGCTAGAGATGTTGGACTTCACCTAATCTAACCCTAACAAACCCTTGGCAGTGTATTAGAGTCAGTGTATTAGTCATTGTATTAGATAAGACCTTTGATATTCACATCATGTTCAGCTTAGTTCGTGTAAACACTTCCATTTGTATCAGACCGAGAGACACAGTCCTTCATTTGGGTGTCTCCTGTGTGTGTGTGAGGCTTCTATCTGAAGACAAACAGCAGGTTGAACGACCCTGTGTCTGTGAAGAGCTGACGACCGTTTCAGAGCACTACGATAAACCCTCCAGCCTCAGAGCCTCCCAGCCTCAGAGCCTCAGAGCCTCCCAGCCTCAGAGCATGCCAGCCTCAGACCCTTCCAGCCTCAGACCCTTCCAGCCTCAGACCCTCCCAGCCTCAGACCCTCCCAGCCTCAGAGCCTCCCAGCCTCAGAGCCTCCCAGCCTCAGACCCTTCCAGCCTCAGACCCTTCCAGCCTCAGACCCTCCCAGCCTCAGACCCTCCCAGCCTCAGACCCTCCCAGCCTCAGACCCTCCCAGCCTCAGACCCTCCCAGCCTCAGACCCTTCCAGCCTCAGACCCTTCCAGCCTGCAGATGCAACAGGAGAACACCAGGCTGCTGTGTGGTGTTGGAGGCGGGGCACCTCCTAGAGTGTGTTCCCTGTTTGGATTGGCTCTCTGCCAAGTCCTTCCTAAGCACCCCCCCCTCCCCTCCAGGCAGGGCTCCCCCCCTCCCCTCCAGGCAGGGCACCCCCTCCTCCCCCCCTCCCCTCCAGGCAGGGCACCCCCTCCCCCTCCTCCCCCCCTCCCCTCCAGGCAGGGCACCCCCTCCCCCTCCTCCCCCCCTCCCCTCCAGGCAGGGCACCTCCTCCCCCCTCCCCTCCAGGCAAGGCACCCCTTCCTCCCCCCCCTCCCCTCCAGGCAGGGCACCCCCTCCCCCTCCTCCCCCCCTCCCCTCCAGGCAGGGCACCCCCTCCCCCTCCTCCCCCCCTCCCCTCCAGGCAGGGCAACCCCTCCCCCCTCCCCTCCAGGCAAGGCACCCCTTCCTCCCCCCCCTCCCCTCCAGGCAGGGCTCCTCCTCCCTCTGTTGTCCCTCGTGGGCCGCTGCAGTTAAACAGTAACCACGGCCAGAGGCATTCCTGATAAGCCACTCAGGGAATTGTTTCCGGGTCGAAGGAGTAGCCTTCTTTTTGCTCGCTAAATCTTTTTTTCTCTCTCCTTCTCTCTCTCTCCCCCAACCCCAGATTGTCATCCCATTCTTCCTTCTTTCTTTCTTTTTTTTCTTTTCTCGTGAGAAAGAGAAAAACAGCTGTCTTCCCGGGGCTGAGTGGAAAGTCGAAGCTTTCAGAAGTGAGCTGTGAGGACTGCTGCACAAGCAGTCAGTTGTTTGTAATCAGCTTCACATTAAACCTGGAGTCCAGTGATCCAGCTCCTAATGCTGGAGGAAAACAACTCTGAAAACAGTGGCTGTGAATGTGGAGCCAGTGTTAGTTTTGCCCTTCCCTCCTCCCTCCTTTCCCCCAGCGTGTGTGTGGGTGTGAAACAGTGTGTGATGAACCCATTAAGCCGGCCGGACAACGCCCTGTGTGTTCCCTAGCCCACTGGATCCAGGTGTCTTGGGTAGTTTGTCATAACTGCAGTTAGCACGATGTAGAGGTAGACCTGTCTGCGGGCGAGTCTCCAGATTAAGATAAATATTCTGATATAATGACGGATGGGCACAGCCCTCTTTACCCAGATCCTCCTGCCTGGCTCTCTGCCAGCGCATGTTTTCATGTTTTCCATGAATGCATCCATCTTCCTCCTCTCTGCTCTTGTTGTTGCCTGCGTGTTCCACCCTCTTTCCAGAGAAGGGTAGTGGGAGCAGGTTTATCCAGTTTGCTCCTGTGTCTCAGAGGCTTGTTGCTCCTGTGTCTCAGAGGCTTGTTGGCCTTGTTGACACCTAACCCCGTCCTCTTTGTCACTGGCCTCTGCTGGGAAGAAACTCTTTTTATAAAGCCAGTGAAGCAAGGGGGGGAACTTGGACACTGTTACAACATTCTCTGCTTGTTTCCAATGATGATTACATTCTTATCTTTCTCCCTCTCTGTCTCTCCCTCTCTCTCTGTCTCTCCCTCTCTCCCTCCCTATGTGTCTTCCACCCTCTCTCCCCCTTCTCTGGCTTTCCCTCTCCTTCTGTCTATTTCTCCCCCTCCTTCCCCCCCTTCTCTCTCTCTCCAGGCTCCTCCATGGACAGCCCCCAGCTCTCACCGTTCCCCTCCAAGGACCCCCTCTGCCTGTCTCCCTCCTTCCAGATGTCCACCCTCAGCCTGCCTGGCCAGGGGCCCTCGCCCCTGCAGAGCCCCATCCTGAGTGAGGTGGGCACCGCCAGGCTAGACGAGGATGAGGAGGGCAGGAGGAAGGTACACCACCCTGTGACTCTCAGCCCAGGCTGGGCCAGAACAGCCCTGGTCCCAGATGTCTGGAAGGCTGTGGGGGGAGGTGGGGGGCTAGGATGGGTGGATAGTTCTCTAGGTTCTGGTGGCCTGATTGTGACGTTTAAAGAGACGACCATGCTTTTATTAAACAATCCTTTCATAAACTTTCTGTAAATGCCTTATTTTTTTCTAGCACTAAGTAATTTAGCACTTTTTCACATTTCTTCTGTAGTTTAGCCGTTGTTCTGGGAGGAATGCTACAGATTCAGTTAGGTCAGTGTTGATGTTTTAAACTCTCTCCCCTCCAGCGCTACCCCACTGATAAGGCCTACTTCATCGCCAAGGAGATTCTGACCACCGAGCGGACCTACCTGAAGGACCTAGAGGTCATCACCGTGGTGAGTTTGTGTTCTGCTGTGTGTGTGTGGTAATGTTCTGTGTGTGTGTGGTGTGTGTTAATGTTATGTGTGTGTTAATGTTCTGTGTGTGTGTTAATGTTCTGTGCGTGTGGTAATGTTCTGTGTGTGTGTGTGGGTGTTAATGTTCTGTGTGTGTGTGTGTTAATGTTGTGTGTGTGTGGTACCAGTGGTTCCGCAGTGCTGTCATCAAAGAGAACGCCATGCCGGAGGGCCTGATGACCCTGCTGTTCTCCAACATCGACCCCATCTACGAGTTCCACAGAGACTTCCTCAAGGAGATAGACCAGAGGCTGGCTCTCTGGTCAGTACCCCAACACTGCCACACCCTGCCCCTACACTGTCACCCTGCCTCTACACTGTCACCCTGCCCCTACACTGTCACCCTGCCCCTACACTGTCACCCTGCCTCTACACTGTCACCCTGCCCCTACACTGTCACCCTGCCCCTACACTGTCACCCTGCCCCTACACTGTCACCCTGCCCCAACACTGTCACCCTGCCCCTACACTGTCACCCTGCCCCTACACTGTCACCCTGCCCCTACACTGTCACCCTGCCCCTACACTGTCACCCTGCCCCTATACTGTCACCCTGCCCCTACACTGTCACCCTGCCCCTACACTGTCACCCTGCCCCTATACTGTCACCCTGCCCCAACACTGTCACCCTGCCCCTATACTGTCACCCTGCCCCTACACTGTCACCCTGCCCCTACACTGTCACCCTGCCCCTACACTGTCACCCTGCCCCTATACTGTCACCCTGCCCCTACACTGTCACCCTGCCCTTACACTGTCACCCTGCCCCTACACTGTCACCCTGCCCCTACACTGTCACCGTGCCCCTATACTGTCACCCTGCCCCTATACTGTCACCCTGCCCCTACACTGTCACCCTGCCCTTACACTGTCACCCTGCCCCTATACTGTCACCCTGCCCCTACACTGCCACACCCTGCCTCAACACTGTCACCCTGCCCCTATACTGTCACCCTGCCCCTACACTGCCACACCCTGCCTCAACACTGTCACCCTGCCCCTATACTGTCACCCTGCCCCTACACTGCCACACCCTGCCTCAACACTGTCACCCTGCCCCTACACTGTCACCCTGCCCCTACACTGTCACCCTGCCCCTATACTGTCACCCTGCCCCAACACTGTCACCCTGCCCCTATACTGTCACCCTGCCCCTACACTGTCACCCTGCCCCTACACTGTCACCCTGCCCCTACACTGTCACCCTGCCCCTATACTGTCACCCTGCCCCTACACTGTCACCCTGCCCTTACACTGTCACCCTGCCCCTACACTGTCACCCTGCCCCTACACTGTCACCCTGCCCCTATACTGTCACCCTGCCCCTACACTGTCACCCTGCCCTTACACTGTCACCCTGCCCCTATACTGTCACCCTACCCCTACACTGCCACACCCTGCCTCAACACTGTCACCCTGCCCCTACACTGTCACCCTGCCCCTATACTGTCACCCTGCCCCTACACTGTCACCCTGCCCCTATACTGTCACCCTGCCCCAACACTGTCACCCTGCCCCTATACTGTCACCCTGCCCCTACACTGTCACCCTGCCCCAACACTGTCACCCTGCCCCTATACTGTCACCCTGCCCCTACACTGTCACCCTGCCCCTACACTGTCACCCTGCCCCTACACTGTCACCCTGCCCCTACACTGTCACCCTGCCCCTATACTGTCACCCTGCCCCTACACTGTCACCCTGCCCTTACACTGTCACCCTGCCCCTACACTGTCACCCTGCCCCTACACTGTCACCCTGCCCCTATACTGTCACCCTGCCCCTATACTGTCACCCTGCCCCTACACTGTCACCCTGCCCTTACACTGTCACCCTGCCCCTATACTGTCACCCTGCCCCTACACTGCCACACCCTGCCTCAACACTGTCACCCTGCCCCTATACTGTCACCCTGCCCCTACACTGCCACACCCTGCCTCAACACTGTCACCCTGCCCCTACACTGCCACACCCTGCCTCAACACTGTCACCCTGCCCCTACACTGTCACCCTGCCCCTACACTGTCACCCTGCCCCTATACTGTCACCCTGCCCCAACACTGTCACCCTGCCCCTATACTGTCACCCTGCCCCTACACTGTCACCCTGCCCCTACACTGTCACCCTGCCCCTACACTGTCACCCTGCCCCTATACTGTCACCCTGCCCCTACACTGTCACCCTGCCCTTACACTGTCACCCTGCCCCTACACTGTCACCCTGCCCCTACACTGTCACCCTGCCCCTATACTGTCACCCTGCCCCTACACTGTCACCCTGCCCTTACACTGTCACCCTGCCCCTATACTGTCACCCTGCCCCTACACTGCCACACCCTGCCTCAACACTGTCACCCTGCCCCTACACTGTCACCCTGCCCCTATACTGTCACCCTGCCCCTACACTGTCACCCTGCCCCTATACTGTCACCCTGCCCCTATACTGTCACCCTGCCCCTACACTGTCACCCTGCCCCTACACTGTCACCCTGCCCCTACACTGTCACCCTGCCCCTATACTGTCACCCTGCCCCTATACTGTCACCCTGCCCCTACACTGTCACCCTGCCCCTACACTGTCACCCTGCCCCTATACTGTCACCCTGCCCCAACACTGTCACCCTGCCCCTATACTGTCACCCTGCCCCTACACTGTCACCCTGCCCCTACACTGTCACCCTGCCCCTATACTGTCACCCTGCCCCTACACTGTCACCCTGCCCCTACACTGTCACCCTGCCCCTACACTGTCACCCTGCCCCTATACTGTCACCCTGCCCCAACACTGTCACCCTGCCCCTACACTGTCACCCTGCCCCTATACTGTCACCCTGCCCCTACACTGTCACCCTGCCCCTACACTGTCACCCTGCCCCTATACTGTCACCCTGCCCCAACACTGTCACCCTGCCCCTACACTGTTTACCTTCAGTCTTTTAGCAGACTGCCTGAAGCTACATACAGAGTTCATTGAACTCCAGTACAGTTCAGGTTAAGTTTTGCGTGATCTGTATTATGTAAAGATATTGTTTCCTGGGTAACACCCAGTTCCTTGGGGGGAAATGAGTGATATTGTGTGCGTGTGTCCAGGGAGGGGCGCTCTAACGCTCACGTGAAGGGAGACTACCAGAGGATCGGAGACGTCATGCTGAGGAACATGAGTGCTCTGAAGGTGAGACCACACTAGCAGTCTGGAGACTAGATGTGCTCTGAAGGTGAGACCACACCAGCAGTCTGGAGACTAGATGTGTAGACTGCAGACTAGACTGTAGTCTGGTTTGGTGAGTGGAGCAGCAGTCAGGAGGGTTGTGAGGGTTAGTTACACTACAGTGATGTTCCCCCCTGCTGCGTTGGCCCAGCAGGAGTTCACCAGCTACTTGCAAAAGCATGATGAGGTTCTGACGGAGCTGGAGAAGGCCTCCAAGAGGCTGAAGAAGCTGGAGACAGTGTACAAGGAGTTTGAGCTGCAGAAGGTGTGCTACCTGCCCCTCAACACCTTCCTGCTGAAGCCCATCCAGCGCCTCATGCATTACCAGCTGATCCTGCAGCGCCTCTGGGGGCACTACCCCCCCGAGCACCCAGACCACGACGACTGCAAAGGTCAGACTGCTTCTGGGGGCTCCTGACTGTGGCTACACACACACACACACACACTCTGTAAGAGCAGAGAGAGAGAGAGAGAGATGAATGTGTCTCTGTGTTAGAGGAGCAGTCACACATTGTTGTCTGGGCTGTGTGTTATACCACCAGCGTAGCATCACTGTATAGGGCTTTACATCTATGTCTGCTTTACACAGTTTAAATATTATTTATGACAATATTACATGAAATGTTTCAGAAGCCGACCCATTTATTTTATCTCCTTGGGTGAAGGATTATGTTTATGGAAAGCAACTGTTATTTTCTGTTGAGAAGCATTGAAATATACTAATCTCTGATGTGTGTGTGCGTGTGCGTGTGCGTGTGCGTGTGCGTGTGCGTGTGCGTGTGCGTGTGTTCAGAGGCTCTGGAGGAGGTAGCAGACATTGCGGCCCAGCTCCAGGGCAGCCTGGTGCGTCTGGAGAACTTCCAGAAGCTGACAGAGCTGCAGAGGGACCTGATCGGCATCGACAACCTGACGGCACCGGGCAGGGTGGGTGCAGCACCCAGGGGTCAGGGTGGGGGCAGCACCCAGGGGGCAGGGTGGGTGCAGCACCCAGGGGGCAGGGTGGGTGCAGCACCCAGGGGGCAGGGTGGGGGCAGCACCCAGGGGGCAGGGTGGGGGCAGCACCCAGGGGGCAGGGTGGGGGCAGCACCCAGGGGGCAGGGTGGGTGCAGCACCCAGGGGGCAGGGTGGGTGCACCCAGGGGCACCCAGGGGGCAGGGTGGGTGCAGCACCCAGGGGGCAGGGTGGGGGCAGCACCCAGGGGGCAGGGTGGGTGCAGCACCCAGGGGGCAGGGTGGGTGCAGCACCCAGGGGGCAGGGTGGGGGCAGCACCCAGGGGGCAGGGTAGGGGCACCCAGGGGCACCCAGGGGGCAGGGTAGGGGCACCCAGGGGCACCCAGGGGGCAGGGTGGGGGCACCCAGGGGGCAGGGTGGGGGCAGCACCCAGGGGGCGCTGCTGAGAGCAGCTGTGTCTTGGCTGGACTGTGACTGATGAGAGCGCTGTGTTTTTCCAGGAGTTTATTCGAGAGGGCTGCCTGTACAAGCTCACCAAGAAAGGACTGCAGCAGAGGATGTTCTTCCTGGTGAGTAGACCCTGCTGACCCAGCCTGACCAGCTGCTGCTGGGCTCTGCAGACCCAGCCTGACCAGCTGCTGCTGGGCTCTGCAGACCCAGCCTGACCAGCTGCTGCTGGGCTCTGCAGACCCAGCCTGACCAGCTGCTGCTGGGCTCTGCAGACCCAGCCTGACCAGCTGCTGCTGGGCTCTGCAGACCCAGCCTGACCAGCTGCTGCTGGGCTCTGCAGACCCTTCCATCCTCAGCAGTGTAGCTCATGTAGGAGTTGTTCCAGGAACCCGCCCACCCGAGCTGTCCACCTGGAAGCCGCTCAGTGTCTCAAGCTGTGTTTCCCTCCAGTTCTCAGACATGCTCCTGTACACGAGCAAGGGTGTCACAGCAACCAACCAGTTCAAGGTTCACGGCCAGCTGCCCCTACATGGCATGATTGTGAGTACAAACTGACCTTTAACCTCTGGTGACCTTCGCCTGTGAGAGGGGGTGTGTGATGGTGAGTGAGAGGGCGTGTGGGGGAGGACAGGGAAGGTGTGGGGGGGACAGGGAAAGTGTGGGGGGGGACAGGGAAGGTGTGGGGGGGGACAGGGCGTGGGGGGGGGACAGGGCGTGTGGGGGGGGACAGGGCGTGTGGGGGCGGACAGGGCGAGTGGGGGGGGACAGGGAAGGTGTGGGGGGGGACAGGGCGTGTGGGGGGGGACAGGGAAGGTGTGGGGGGGGACAGGGAAGGTGTGGGGGGGGACAGGGAAGGTGTGGGGGGGGACAGGGAAGGTGTGGGGGGGGACAGGGAAGGTCAGGGGGTGATTGTGTGTAACGTGTCTCTCTGCTTGGTTCACTCATGGCTGCAGCTCATAGTGCTGGATGCTCCGGTGAGTACTGCCCACCCTCTCCCCCCCCTCCCCCCCATTGCTGTTGTCCCCAGTAGAGGCTGTTGTCCCCATTAGAGGCTGTTGTCCCCAGTAGAGGCTGTTGTCCCCATTAGAGGCCGTTGACCCCAGTAGAGGCTATTGTGGGGTTCCCTGGGCTCAGTGTTATGTCTCCCTCAGGTGGAGGAGAGTGAGAACGAGTGGTCAGTTCCTCACTGCTTCACCATCTACTCTGCCCAGAGGACCATCGTGGTGGCAGCTAGGTATGTACTCACAGCACTGTTACTACTCTGTCTGTCTGTCTCTCTCACCCAGTCTCCCTGGTGACCCTGTCTGTCTGGTTTCAGCTCCAGGGTGGAGATGTCTAAGTGGATCGAGGATCTGAACCAGGCCATCGACCGGGCAGGGAAGGCCCTGGAGAAGGGCGACGTTGTGCTGGACCATGCTGTCTACGACCGCTCCAACAGTAAGCTCCCTGTGCCCCCCACACACACACACACACACACACACACACACACTCGCACACGCTCTCTCACACACACACACACACACACTCTCACTTACTTACACACACACTCTCACAGTCACACATTCTCAGACACACACTCTACATTGAATGGGAGCTTCTTCACTTTAGTATTTTTTTGTTTTCATATTTCTTTTCCTATGGAACCCTGGGGATGAAGTAACCCTTCAGGAATGGTTGGGGGGGGGGGGGGGGTGGGGGGGAAGCAGTGTTTGTTGTGCTTATGTGTTTATGAATGTTTTTGATGTTGGTCCCAGATGGTGCCCTCATTGGTTGAATCTTGCCAACCAATGGAAAGCCTCCTCCCCATAGATCTCTAGATGACTCCTCCCCCTCTCCTCAAATACTCCTCTTCCCTTCCTCCTCATGTCCTCCTCCTCTTCCTCCTCCCCTCCTCCTCTTCCCTCCTCCCCTCCTCCTCCTCTTCCCTCCTCCCTTCCTCCTCCTCTTCCCTCCTCCCCTCTTTCCTCTTCCTCCTCCTCTTCCCTCCTCCCCTCTTTCCTCTTCCTCCTCCTCTTCCCTCCTCCCCTCTTTCCTCTTCCTCCTCCTCTTCCCTCCTCCCCTCCTCCTCCCCCCCTCCCACCCCAGGGTCTTCAGATGAGGTGTGTCTGGAGCAGGAGTCGGAGGATGACCTGCACTCGTCTCACGGCTCCCTGGACAAGCATACACATCACCGTGCCAACACCACCATGCATGTGTGCTGGCACCGCAACACCAGCGTGTCCATGTCTGACCACAGCCTGGCTGTGGAGGTACACACACACATACCTACAGACACACACATACCCAAACACACACACACCACTAGAACTTCAGGTGTAGCTAGTCAGGGTTAGCACGAGAATCCTTTTGCCATGGCAGCATCAGACAGACAGAGGTCTGCTATAGGAGCCCATAGCTTTTCCTCTCCCTCCCTCCCCTTCTCCCTCTCCCTCTCCCTCTCTCTCTCTCTTCCCCCCCCCCCCCCAGTTCATCTTTCATCCACCCGTCTCCATGTTATGTTCCTCCCTGGCGCTCTCCTTGTCTGGGGCCAGCTGTTCTCAGCCTGGTCTCTCTGGTCTCTCTCTTCTTCCCCCTGTATGTGGAGCACCACAGATGAAGGATCCATGAGGATGAAGATGTTTTCTGAATCTCCTCTCTGCCCTGCATGAGAACCTCCTACCTTCTCTTGTATTGTCTTCCTGTTCTCTCACTGCTAACATAACTTCCTGTTCTCTCACTGCTAACACGATAACTTATCATTCTTCTGTTTCTTCTTCCTCTTCTTCTCTCCACACCCCACTCTGCTCTTTCTGCGTCTTTTTGTGGTCTCACTTCCTGTCCTCCTCTATCCGGACTCTCTCTTCCTCTCCTCCCCTCTCTCCTCTCTTCCCCACCGTTCTCCTCACCTCTCTCCTCACCCCTTTCCTCTCCTCTCCTCCCCTCTCTCCTCTCCTCACCTCTCTCCTCCCCTCTCTCCTCTCCTCACCCCTCACCTCTCATCTCCTCACCTCTCTCCTCCGCCGTCTCAGTGTTCTGTTCCCCGGCCGTGTCTCCAGAGCTGCCCCCTCGTTACCTCCTGGGTCAGGCCCAGCGGCCCAACACCATCACTCACGTCTGCTGGTACCGCAACCAGAACCTCTCCCTCTCTGATTACCTGCGCATGAACCAGGTAGCCCAGCCCAGCAGACAGGCCCACGCCTCTGGGAGACCTGGTCCTCTCTATAAACAAGGCTCCAACACACTCAGATAGGATGGTTGCAAAGACGTGGATCTATTTTAGTGTCAGCATCCCAGCTAGAATGATTCTACTCAAGATTTAATCAAGTAAAATAAGCACATGTCTCTAAAGGTCTCTTGAGCTGCACATTGTTGACTGGTTCTTCAGTTTCTCTCTTCTAACTTCTCTCTCTTCTCCCCTCTCCTCTCTCCCTCTCTCTTCTCCCCTCTCCTCTCTCCCTCTCTCTCCTCTCTCCCTCTCTCCCTCTCTCTCCTCCCCCTCTCTTAGAACCAGCTCTCAGGGTACCTCCTCAGGAAGTTCAAGAACAGCAACGGCTGGCAGAAGCTCTGGGTGGTCTTCACCAACTTCTGCTTGTTCTTCTACAAGACTCACCAGGTAAGGACCTCTCTCACCAGGTACACACCTCATTACCACACCCTGGTCTCTGTTACCTGGTATATACCTCAGTACCACAGCCGGGTGAACTGAGAAGTGTTGGTTTGTTTCCATGTGTGTTCTTCCAGGATGACTTCCCCCTGGCCAGCCTGCCCCTGCTGGGCTACAGCGTGAGCAGCCCCGGGGAGGCCGACAGCGTCCATAAGGAGTACGTCTTCAAGCTGCAGTTCAAGTCCCATCTCTACTACTTCCGGGCCGAGAGCGAGTACACCTTTGAGAGGTATGCTGTTGTGTTGGACAGTGTTATTATAACTGTGGTCCTGTCTGGTAGCAGTGCTGTGGTGACTTCACACTGTGCCTGGAAAATACAAATTCAGCTTCTTGACTCTGTGCTGAGGCTGTGCTGATCTCTTTGTTCTTCTCCCCTCCCCAGATGGATGGAGGTGATCAAGAGTGCTGCCAGCTCCACAGGCAGGATCAGTCTGCTAGTCCCCAAGGGTTCTGGAGAGATGAACGGGAACTGAGGGGGGCTGGGGGCTGGGGGCTGGGGGCTGGGCCTCTTAGACTCTCACACAGCAGGGAACCAACACATGTCCTCCCTGGGTGTGGCAGGCATCGGGTCAGTGAGGACTCGGGACTGGACAAGACTGGCAGTTGGTTTTCATGTCTTTGTTTTTACATTTCATACAAACCTTCCTCTAGACGCTACTGTGGGACAGTGTTGTTTAAAATGTTTATTTTTTGGTAATCCGTTTTGAAAATAATAATTATTATTCCAGTGTATAAGATTAAGTGTTGGTAAAGAGGGAATGCTGTGTAAATCCATCTGATGTAGCAGAGAACTGGGAGGCTGGTGGGATTGTTTGTTTACACTGCAGAGACCAGCCTCAGGTGCCCTGAGAGGATGGTGGATCACTCCTAAAGGGTTCGCAGTATTAGTGAAGGACTCTGCCAGGTTGAAGGTGACTGTTTCCTGTTGTCTCCTGACTGGGAGAGTCTGTGATGAAGGGAATGGGAAGGTGTTGGCAGGGTGGAGTCAGATGGTGAATCTGGGTGGAGTCAGGTGGTGAAGCTGGGTGATGATGACACTCCCAGCTATCTTCAGAAGGGCTTCATGTATGTTGAAAACAGAGGACAGGTGGTCTGGAACTTTCTCTGTTTTGGATGTTTACGAAATATTGAGACGATTCAGTCTACACTTATCAAAGTATGCAGCATGTCTGTGGACAGTGCTGTGCGGATCGAGGCAGAGGAGTCTCCGTGTTTCTGAGGTAGGAAGAGGAGGTGTGTGTAAGGGACCCAGGCTGAACACCAAAACCGCCTTCACCAGCTGGGCTTTCTTCTTTGTGAACTGAACTTTCTAACCGTCTAGAAATTGTGACAAACATTATTATTTAACAACACTGAAGCAGATTTATTTTCTTTTTTATTATTACTTTTGGAGAATAAGGTATCCCATTGTTGAACAACCACATTTTGTTACTTCTTTTTTTTTTCTTCACTGAAATGTCCAACCTGATTAGTTTTTGGGATATTTTTCACTCAGTTATTTGGAGAAAGCAAATTTCTGCTACTGTTGCTAACTTCCTTTGTTTGGGACTTCCTGTGTTTGTGGATGTTCTATTCACAATAAATACCTTAGTTCAATCAGCCCGCTCTCAAACCATGACCTCTTCTCATTGGTCAAACACAGACATCATTTGCATCCAGTTACTCTTTCAAAGAAAGATAGGGAAGGGAGCATCACTGTGTCTCCTGTCTCGCTGGTTCTGGAGTTGGGGGACTAGAAATGTCAAGTGTGGCTACAGCCCTCGTGAATACTATCATGTGGTCTGCTGGGCTGACGGTTTAGAGGTACAAGCTATTAGTTCATCAGGGTTATCTTTATTAAAACCATTTATTCTTTTAGTTACTTTTACGTAGGTGAGTCAGGCTGTGTTAACCCTGCGGTCTGGACCAGGTGATCTAACAGGGCTGGAGACTGGAGGAGGAACTGGAGAACTGTACACGGTTATGTCTTGCTGTATTTCATTAACTGAGCACATACTGACATGACTGATGTCTCACACGCGCACACACACACACACACACACTACATTGGTCTATGGTTTTGTTATCTTTTTTATGAGTACTGGAATTTTCTCTCTCTCTCTCCCTCTATCTCTCTAGAGGGCACCTCTAAACCCTACTCCTGCCGTATCTCTGTCTCTCTTTCTCTCTCTCTCACACACACACCTGGCCTCTGCTGTACAGTGTGTAACTCTATTTATTGTGTAGTGTGTCTGAAGGCCCAGAGAGGCTTGCCTGTAGTCTCATGTTATTGCATCAAAAGTAACAAATAAAATGGAAACAATATAAACAACAGTTCTAGCTCCTCGATTTTGTCTCTTGATTTCAGAGCAGCTTAAAGATGGCCGTCTTGCTGTACGTACACACTCCACCAAGTGGTGTTTCCCTGTACAACATTAAGAATCATGTCATGCAATATCGTCAGCGCTGATTATTCCCTGAGGACCGCTGGGGTGAGCTTGTGTGTCTGAGGGTGGTCAGGCGGCCTGGGATGAAGGTTCAGCATCACTCGAGGGGCAGAGTGGAGGAGACATCCTGTCTACGCAGCTCTCTACCAGAGGGGGGCGCTGGTGAGGACAGCCTTTACTGTGACAAGTCATACCTGATGCCATTCGACGAGAACCTGGATGTAGAAGACCACATAAATGGTGTGGAAAATGCTAGAAAATTGATACTTACCAAATGGACAATACTAAATGTGCCAGATTCAAACAGGATTAGGATTTGTTTGGTTAACAGACCTGGAGCCCCTCTCACCTGCACACTCTCTCCAAGACGTGGGCCAGCATGCGGTCTGACATGCCTGGACACGACTCTTCAGCCAGGGAGATGGCCTGCTGCAGCTCCCCCACAGCCCCCCAGCCTCGCCCTCCAGCCCCGCCCTGCTGCAGCTGTAGGGCACACCCTGACGTCACACAGGGACAGGTGGGGGTGAAGGTGCGGTGGACCAGGTGAGGAGGTGTTACCTGTTGCAGGATGGGTGTGATGTCTGACGTTGCCGCCTGTGCTTGTCTCCCTGCCTCTGCTGTGGAAGGTCTCACCTGTAACAGGTGACAGCTGGCATAAGCACAATGACAGCTTTACACTTTCTAATCTTGGGTTGGCTTAGTTAAGCCAGACCAGGGAAAACTCTACAGTTACCAAATTATAAAGGAAGTGATTTTCACCAAACAGGGTAAAGTGAGTTGTGTTCTGTGTTCTGTGTTGCAGGTGCTGGTCTACCTGCTCGGAGTGTTGCAGGTGTTTCTGCTTGGGGGTGGAGCGGGGTCGCTGTCTGACTGTGGGGAATGTCCAGGTAGGGTCCTGATCTCCCTCACCTCCATCAGCCTCCCTGCAGGAACACACTTACTGTTATCACTTACACACTCACTGTTATCAATCACACTCTCATTGTTATCACTCACACTTTCACTGTTATCACTCACATACTCACGATTATCACTAACACATTCACTGTTATCACATACACTATCAGTGTTAGACCACCTTCTGGATTGTAGATTCAGACATGGAACTTTCTCAAAGTTTAATCCTTGTATCTGAACACACAGGCAGTGTTACTGCCTTGGATCTTTCAGCACAGAACACATCCTAATGTGGCTGTGATGAGTTCTGCGGTGGTCTATAGGCTAGTGATACAGTACTGATCACCATGGTGACTGACTACGCACGTGTCTGAGTCATCGGAGCTGGAGGTGTTGTCAGGGACGCGTGCCCTCCAGTGGCGGTGCCTGTCGATCAGCTCTGTCAGGTGGGACGTCTTCTTGGTGAAGCGCGTCAGGAACCTGTGTTTCAGCAGCTGCTTGGCTGTGGGCCGCTGCAGAACAGGAGAGAGACAGAACAGAGACGCTTACGTCTGAGGTCAGCGTTCAGCAAACGCTTTCATCCAAAGGGACGATGAAATAGGTTGTTTAGAAAGTGCAGCATGGTGAATAAACCAACAGTAGGGCTCTTTGGTGATTCAGTTGTCTGGTTTTCAACCAGCAACCAGACATAAATCTACTCTGTGGTAACATTCACGTGCCAAATAAGTCTAAACAAAAGAGGCTTGTTATCAGCCTACATAAACAGACGACTCACGAATCTGGGGTCCTTGTTGAGGCAAGCCTCCACGAAGTCTCTGAAGGCTCTGCTGTGGGCTCCCGGCAGGGACGGGGCGGGACTCTTGGGAATGAGGAAGAGCACTCTCATGGGGTGCAGCTCTGAGTGTGGGGGCTCCCCTGTGGCCAGCTCGATGGCTGTGATTCCCAGAGACCAGATGTCAGCCTAAGATGTAAAACATTCTTGTTGTGGTGAAAGATGCTCCTCGTCCCTGCCATCATCCCTCCCCTCACCCCCCGATCCCAATAACATCTCAATTACAGCACCTGGACAATTAAGGTAGTAAATTCTTGACCTTGAAGTCGTAGTCTGTCTGCTGGATGACCTCCGGAGCCATCCAGAAGGGCGTGCCCACGAACGTGTTCCTCTTGATCTGGGTGCTGGTCAGCTGACCCGCCACGCCGAAGTCTGCCAGCTTCACGTCCCCCTGCTCCGACAGCAGCACGTTGGCCGCTGCCGCAGGAACACAGTCAGGGTGGAAACTGCAGGGCCTCGCTGTCATTATATAACATGCAGGGCCTCGCTGTCATTACACATTATATATAACATGCAGGGCCTCGCTGTCATTACACATTATATATAACATGCAGGGCCTCGCTGTCATTACACATTATATATAACATGCAGGGCCTCGCTGTCATTATATAACATGCAGGGCCTCGCTGTCATTACACATTATATATAACATGCAGGGCCTCGCTGTGATTACACATTATATATAACAGGCAGGGCATCGCTGTCATTACACATTATATATAACATGCAGGTGTGGGTCTTATTATACATTGGGGGGGCAACTGTCCCCAGCAAATCTGTCCCAGACACTTTTTAAGAAGAAAATTATACTTAACGTTCGTATCCTCCGTTATTAGAAATAAAAAATTAAAATTTCCCCACTTTTTATTAAAAAAAAATAAAAAAATTATAGTTTCACCAATAAATTAAACGTGTTTATGTGTTTATGTGTTTGTGTTTATGTGTTTATGTGTGTGTAACCCAGCGCCTGGGGAAGCTGGAGCACCAGGCTGCTGGAGTCTGGATGAGGAATGTTCCGGAGACCTTTGATGTCCCTGTGGATCTTCTTCTCACTGTGCAGGTAGTCCAGCCCTCTCAGGATCTCTCTCACGATGGTGGCTATGTAAGCCTCCGCCAGGGGCCCCGGCCTCAGCTACACACACACACACACATATACACAGACCACAAGAAAACAGGTTAAACAGTGCTGGAATCCGACTTGACAGAGAAGGGGGTCATGCTTAGTACCATGTCCAGAGCAGAACCTCCTCCCAGGTATTCCATGATGATCCACAGCTTGGTTCCCTGGACACAGAACAGCTGCTTTACTCAACCATCCTCTCATGCAACAATATCACCAAATACACCATGTACAGGCGTTACCATGATTATGGACTTGTTTAGCAGACAGTTTTATTTAAAGCAACGTACAGGACAAGGCAGATTTGAATCTGCAACCTCAACATGCAGCTGCAGTTAAACGCTCTAACCACTGAGCTATACCCCCGAGTTTACCAGTGTACCATCCTCTGAGTAAAATGAGATTATGAAATGTGTGTGCTGACATTCTCCCAGGTTTCTGGAAGGTTCTCCTGTGTCTCCACTCCTCCAGGAGGGGGGGGGGGGGGCGTACCTTGATGTAGGAAGCATAGTACTTGGTGACGTGGGGGCTGTCACACTCGCCCAGGATGGTGATCTCCTGCTGAATGTCCTCGATCTCGTCCTCTGCCTCCTCCAGGTCGATGATCTTGATGGCCACCACCTCCTGAGTGAGGCTGTTGATGCCCTTGTAGACCTCCCCGAAGGAGCCCTTCCCAACACGCTCCAGTTTGGTGAACAGCTGCTCTGGGTCCAGCTGGGAACTCAGACACAAGTTATGCATTCATCTCAGTGTTTCATGTACAGTATATTTATGTATATACAATATAGTAGATTTCAGCTGTAATTGTTTGTTCAAAGTGTTTTTGGCCCATTTTTTTCTTTACACCAAAACGTGACAGCGACAGGATTTGGTTACTAAGCAACAGAGGCGACAGTCTGTGACAGGATTGTGCTGCGCTAACAGGGTTGACAACCCTAGCACTCCTGGACATGTAGAACATAGTTCAGTATTAAAACACAACAAAAGTGACCTAATGTGACCTTTGCCCTTTGCTACCCAGTCTCCCTGGACCCACCCTTACGTGTGTTCATGGACCAGATCGAACGTGTCCATAGTTGAGTCAATGTCTGTGGGGCCACAGAGTCCAGCAGCTGCCCATGCCGCCCACACCCTCAGGACCAGGAGAATGCACTTTCATCCAGTTGACTCAGTTATATGAGAGGTTCCTCCCTACATGGACTTTTGCCCTGACTGAGCCTCAAAGTTGCTCTATGACTTTTTATATACAGTTTCATGGCTTGTTTGTTTTTTTTCCACAATATTAATTGCAGTTTGATTTTTATTTTTGTCATTATTTATTTCAGATAAACATGTACATTCATGTCACCCTCTGGATTACAGGGATCCCCGCGCCGCTGTGCCAGTTCTCTTATTGGTTTAGCTTGGCCGCGAGTGCCTAACGCCTGACCCAATTACCTGGTTCTGGCGCGTGTACAGGAAATGTTCCATCGCTTCTGGTGAGGAGTTGCGGTTGAGTCTCTTTCCGCCGAATGTAGACTGTTTATTTTTGAGAATGTGTTCTTACTTCCGTAGAAAATCCGAATGATCTTTTCCAGCGAAGCCTTCAGAGAAAATTAATGTTTCACCTCCTGCGAGATTGAGTTAACTCAGCGCAGCATATGGTCACTACCGAACAATGTGATCCTTGTGGACAGCAGATGTCAGAGATGTAAGACTCCTATCAATATTTAAGAGGCAGGCAGCTACTCCACCCACATTATGGCAGAGTCATTAAGGTGATAGTGAACGATAAACCTAAATGGGATCTAAAATGGAAATAGAGGAATCGTTTTTTTCCATGATCATGTACATTGACAGTTTCCGAGATTGCAGAAATGTCATTAATCTGCCATGATTAATATGATCCAGATTCGTAAATGAAGTAGCCTACACAATAAATATAAATATATAAACGTTTATTTAAGCATAGATGTTTGTTTGACACCAGTACACATCTCTAAATCGAGCTTTTCTCACATAAACATGTAGGCCTATACATTTAAAAATTAATTATGATGCATTAAATGTCAACACACTCATGAATCAGCTTGTTTCTGTAATACTGGGAGCATTTCATGTGGTAATGATGACTTCAGTAATGCCAGACACCAGAGGAATCATGGAGGAGAATGTGGCAGCGGAGGCCGTTCCCCGGGCAAGCCCAAACAGATCTCCCTTCTCCTGAAGCGTGGGACTTTCCCTGACAGCCCATGGGCGTCGGGCACGTGGATATTGTGACGGTTTTTTAAACACAGACAGCATATTCTTCTACATGAACTGAATCTGAAAGGGCACTAAACACCTACAATTAAACCACTTGACTGAGGAGAACTGAAGAATAGGCCCACACTCCAACACAAGCTGGAAATGCAATCAAACCCAATCAAATGTTATTTGTATATCCCTTTATACAAACAATTTCAGGGCTTCCAACGTGCCCCCAGAACTGCGCCTATGGAAGGGAAAAGAAATGGATTATTTATGGTTTATTAATATCTGCCCTAATAATTTCCCTTTTCCGTCGTTATCTTTTTGCCCTTTTGTCGTCTGTTGTCTGTGCTTGACTACTAGCTTGGCTGCGGGGCCGTTGGATGCATTTTATAGCCAGGCCATTGCATTATCGAGGGTATAGGCTCCAGTTATGTCATGCGCAAGGCTGTTGGTATGGTTAAAGTATGGACGTCTAAAAATCTGCCAAAGTTTGCGTTTAAGAACAGGACGAATGGACATTGATGCACCGACACGTCATCGAGTCAAATATCTCATATCACTCAACCTGACAAGCAAGACATTTCACGTTAAAGTGAACAATTGCCCAACTACTAATGATCTAGTCTCTACGGGGAAAGTTCCCCCATCAGGGAATACCAGAGAATGGGATGAGGCGGGGCATCAGTGGATGTGAAAGCTCGTTATCTCCGACTGCGGACTAAACCGAATGAGTGTCCATAGAAGGAAACGTTGCCGGAGCGCGCGGTGCGTTTCAGAGCATGACGAATTGACCGGATGGTTGGCCGCTAACCCACGATTCATTATTCAATGGTCAAAACAACGTCTGGGTACTGGGTTTGTGGGCCCAAATACCTCAAAAGTTTTTTTCATTAAGAGGGAAATAGTAATTTTCCGTTGCCTCATTTGTCATTGAGTCGCGGTAGGCTACATCAACAAGATGGATCTGGAATATCACACACCGCTTCGCACCCCAATTTTCCCACCAAGGAGTTAAGCGGTTCAAGGTTGGGTAATGTTGATGTGGCTTTGTGCCTTTGCTCTGACAAACGTGGCAGAGCAACTTCGTCATATTCGTTCATTATTTTGCTAAATGTTATCTCTACCAGACCTTTGTCAGAAATTATCTCGCAATTATTATCCACTGGCCAGTATTGAATGTCATGTCTCACAGTTTGGAACAGGAGTTCAAATTTACTATTAAAACAGTAATAATGCGCAGCCTATTTAACTCGCACATAAAAGGTCTAGATTATTTTGTATCTGCATGGCTGAACTCAACTCTGTTTCTGTTATAATCTATTTCAGGAAGATACTCAGAAGATTCTCATCAGAGGGAGGAGGGCTAGATTTGTTTTGACAGTCGACCGCCATACACGGCGACTGATTAGGAGGCGCGGCGTTTGAGTGCATGCCAGCGGTAATGAGGGGCATGGAGATGTTGCGCCGCTCGTCTGTGTTCGCGGCTGAAGTGATGGAAGTATTCGACCGCTCGCCAACAGACAAGGAACTCGTGTCGCAGTCCAAGGCCTTATGCAGGGACTATATCCACTCTCGGTTGAACCGAGCGGGAATAGGATGGTCAAAGCCTGAGCACGGACTGTCGGCATCGGGGGGCACGCTTGGAGAGGTGTCCTTAGTGCTCCTCTGGCTGGGTGAGTGTTGAGGTTCCTGTTTCTCCACGCCAGGCATGTCTCAGCTTTTCGCGTGATGATGTTTTCATTTGACCGCAACAGCAGAATCTCATGACCAGATTGGAACGCCGATTGACTCATTAGATGGGGCGGGTAGAGGCAGGTCCCTCTATGAACCTCGCCTATGTTGTGTTGTCTCCCAGGTGACGAGTTGGAATACCTCCGGCCCAACATTTACCGAAATGTAGCCCGCCAGTTGAACATCACGGTGGCGTCTGAGAGCGTGGTGTCGGACGCCTTCCTAGCAGTGGCTGCTGACATTTTCTCCACAGGTAAGATCTGCTTTCAGAGAGTTCACTTTATTGGACACAGAGGTATTTGCGTGCCGTTTGTTGGCAGGCCAGCAACAGGTTAATGGAAGGTGGGGATGGCGGTAGGCCTCGTGGTGTTCTGGAGAGAAAGGAGATGAACTTTTGAACTTACTATCAGTGAAACAATCTAAACACAACAAATGGGGATTCAAGGCAGAAGCTTGACTCGTTTTATGCAGTAAGAAACTGTCATTTTTCTGCTTTTATGGCTCTCTTCTAACTGATTTATAGAAGACCTGAGAGTGATGGTAAAAATAGACAATTTTTAGAGCAAGACACTGAGAGAGAGCCCTTGCAGCACTTTGTAAAATAAACAGTCTAGGATCAGATTCAGGCGTGTTTCTGCTGCAGGTCTCCTGCCTGCCTGGCTGGAGAGTAATAGTCCATATTAGGCTAGAATGTGGCCATGTGAGTGTTTTCAGGGCCCCTCCCTTCAGCTCACCCAGCAACTTCAGTACAACCAGCCTTTTTTCCTCAGGGACTACAAAGCCGTTTTACTGAAGTGACTGACAGAACGACGCTAAGGCGTGCCACTGGCAAAGTTCAGACCTCTTTCTGTTTGTGTTTGGAAACTGGATTTGGAGTTTATGTTTTTAGGGAGAAACCTGTGTGGTTGATATGGTGTTGAACAGCGAAGTGAAACTCCACCGTACGTCAGCACCATGAGCAAAGCATTGAAGAGAAGTCATGTTTCTAACTCAAGACTATCTCTCAACATGTCATCTGACAGACAGAAGCCAGCGTTCAATCTTTCCCAAACTTCTACTGAAGACAAAATCCCACAACTTTAACAATGTCAGATTGGGTTTGAGGAGTTGTTACATTGGTAAATACTTTTAAATGTTTACATCCAACATTTTAACCCTCACGCAAGGATACTTAGACGTGAGGCTGACAGTTTATCGGAGGCCTGTCAGCCCTGCAGCCTGCCTCCCCAGAGGAAGCCCTGGGCAGCTAGATTAGAGGCTCGCAGGCTCTGGACAGGGTACACAGTTTCCTTCACCAGCTATGGCTCTCCTCGACTCTGATCTGCTGTTAAAACATGATAGGTCAGGGATAAAGCACATACATTTTACAAACATAAAAAAACAGATTTTATATGTTATATATTTGTGATTGATCTCAGATGTAGGTTTTAGAGGGGACCACACCAGTCTTACTTTGCGGTCACAGACCTGGTCAGTCTGGGAAGCAGCCTTAGAGAGCTTAAAAAGGGATTTGCTGTTCAGAGAGACAGAAATCTCCACTATGCAGCTCTTTCTACAAGACACATGGTGATGATACTCATTGAGACCTTTAAGTGTCAAACACCAGCTTGAATCTTCTCCCTGCACCATAAATGGGTAAGCAGAGAAAATCCCAATTTAAAACATGAGGATTAGGTTTGATGAATATCTGTTGTCGAGGCTAATAAGAAATAATGAATCCCACTCTGGCAGGCAAACCCAAGCTGTTCCTGGGGGAGGTGGGGGGTGAGACGGGCACGGTGGTCGGATGCCCTGGGTTCCTTCTGTGGTTATAAAACGTCTTTGTCCCAGTTTAAACCAGGAGGTTTCTGGCAGGGGAAGAGAGCCCCCAGTGTTCTCACAGCCCCGCTGAGGCCTCACAGCCCCGCTGAGGCCTCACAGCCCCGCTGAGGCCTCACAGCCCCGCTGAGGCCTCACAGCCCCGCTGAGGCCTCACAGCCCCGCTGAGGCCTCACAGCCCCACTGAGGCCTCGCTCCTCACAGGCCTGCACACAAACCACATGATCATCAGCTCTTTCTTCCTCTTTATTTAATCTCTCTTTGTCTGGTATCAAGCCGAGAGGTTGTGCTTTAGGTTAAGAAGAATTTGTGTTTACAGTACCAGTGTGGTGTGTGTGTGGTTTTTAAGAGGGTTTGTTATTCAGGGTCAGTATATCCTGCCATCTTTTCACCTCTCCACCTCTCCCTCTCTCCTCTTCCCCTCCCTCGCTCCCTCTCTCCCAGGTGTGACGTGGGGGAAGGTGGTGTCTCTGTATGCTGTGGCGGGGGCGCTGGCGGTGGACTGCGTGCGTCACGGCCATCCTGCCATGGTGCACACCATCGTGGACTGCATGGGAGAGTTCGTCCGCAAGAGCCTGGTGACCTGGCTCAAGAGGAGAGGGGGCTGGGTGCGACCACAGGAACAATCACAACATGTTTACATAATCAGCAGATGTTTTTATTCAAAGCAATGCGAGGGTGGAGGAATTCAAACCTTGACCTCTTTATCTGCATTCGAGTTCTCTATGCTTCACCACTGAGCTCCACCCCAGAGACTGCAGAGACACGCAAGAAGGCCCAATCACCATCCAACATCAGTGGTGTTTCTGGTTAGAGACCCAAGGTGGTGTTTCTGGTTAGATACCCAAGGTGGTGTTTCTGGTTAGATACCCAAGGGTGTGTTGGTAGGGGAGGGGCACAGGCTGCATATAGGGGGGGGGGGGGGTGGGGGGGATGTTTGACTTGTCTGCATTCATGGTCTGGCAGGTTAAGTCCTTGGTATGCGTATTATGCTGTGAAGGTAGGAAGGACTACTTAGCAGACATGATTTACACTGTTCTTATTCAACAATGCTGAAAGTAACAAATGCACAGTAGGGGAGCTGGTTAAATCAGGTGTCTAGGACAGGGTTACTTATCTGTTTGGGAGGGACTGCGCTCTTTAAGCAGTTCACGACAGATTGAAGTACGATGATGGAAGACACGGTTTGGTGGTTCTGTGGTTGGGAGATACTGTGCATACATAGGACACCCTCTCTATGCTATCATTGCTGAAGAACACAAATTACATCAAAGTGAGATTACTTTAGTATGAGTTAAATTAGTATTTAAGTGGTGCACAGACAGAACTTGGACTGGGTCTGGCATAGTGCCTCTGTCTGGGTTCTGCCCTGGTGGCTGGTCTTCAGAGAGAACTAAGACTGCGGCCGTCTGAAGCGATGTGTTGCAGCAGACAGTTGGACCAAGCGTGTCCCTCAGGGCTGCCTGTGGCTGGAGCCGCTTCTGAGGCAGTGAACTCTTCTGGATAAGTGGGACGTTACAAAATGGAAGATAATACGTTGTATAACTCGGCACAAGGGGGAGAATGAGGGGCCTATTTCTCTGAACGGCTGTTTGTGTGGATTCGTGATTACAGACGTTGTAGGCGTCCGTGAACCTGAGGTTCACAGGGCTCAAGTGGAACTTGACGGCTGTTTCTCTGTTGATATTCAGCTGTTTTATTGCCTTTGAGAACCTTTGGCCAATTGTTAAAAGCGGAATGCTGACATGTGTTAAGATTACAGTGTTAGTTTTGGCTGTGAAACAAAATCAGGACAGTCACTGTGTTTCCGCTCACTACATCTTCCCAGGTTTTTTTTTAGATGATTTGAAAGTTATTTAAAACTCAAAGTTCAAGACCCTAAACTACAAAACCACCAATGAAAACTGTTTAGTAGTTGGATGACAGTCAGAAGTCTTTTGTGTGACACAACATGCTATGGTGAGCCAGTATTACAAACATGGCTTCAGACATCTGTGCCAGTATGATGGTAACAGTAGGTATTTTATTGATCCCCAATGGGAAATTGCGGCTTTGCATAAGGCAAGAAGAGGAAATAGGAGAAATGTACAAATACACAAAATACCAGAAATACACAGGCCTGTACATAATGTATCACACATATATACAGAACAGTGGTGCATTTCGCTTTGGATGAAAGCTTCTGCTACATGAAAAATATTTAATAGTTCAAGCAGCTTGTAGGTGGTTGCCTCTATCTAAAGCAGCCCTCCCTCTCCTCCAACAGGCTGACGTGACCAAATGTGTGGTGAACACAGATTCCAGCTTCCGGTCCCATTGGCTGGTGTCAGCGGCGTGCGTGTGTGGACACTACCTGCAGGCTGTGGTTTTCTACCTGCTGCGGGACAAGTAAGGGGGCGTGTCCACTCCAAGGACTGTCTTCCCCCCGCGCCAGCTGAGGACTGCCCCCTGCCTCCTCTCAGCCAACCACGGCTGTGTTTACGCCTGCTTGAGTTTGCACTGAGCCTCCGTGATCCCCACTCACCTGTACGAACACAACCCACTCACCTGTACGAACACAACCCACTCACCTGTACGAACACAACCCACTCACCTGTACGAACACAACCCACTCACCTGTACGAACACAACCCACTCACCTGTACGAACACAACCCACTCACCTGTACATGTAGCTTCCATGATACAGTTCAGTCACATGCAATCCAGTTCAAATGTCATCAAGGTATTTGACTCCTTTGCAGGAGTCCTGAGAGAGTATTAGAGTCATTCAGAGTTACAGGAGTAATGCCCCATGGACAATATTCTAATGTGAGAACATGTTAAAGATTATCATTACTGGTGAACAAATAACTGGTGAATAATTTCAAATGAATGAGACCTGGTTTGGGAAAGAAATCTGCTGCCCCCTTGTGTTTGGAGGTCAGAATGATACGAGCGAACAATTTTTCATTGGGTAGTAGGCTATATTATAATCCAGTACAAACTATTACAATCGATCACTGCAAATGTAAATTGCACAAATCGTGTGTGGGTGTGTGAGTGAGTGTGTGAGTGAGAGAATAAAGTTAGACAGAGTCATTTTTTGTGTGAGGACGTGTCAGCGGGACTTTGACCTGTTGTGCAATTATAATTGCACAAAAGGTCAAAGTTTCTATAGCAACTAAACAATGTCACGTTCTTTATCGTTATTTTTACTGTCTTAGTTTTCATTATTTAAAAAAAAAATGTAAATATCTACAGTTTATGTTAGGCATGCAGCACAGTGTCTCCTCTAGAAATAAACGACTTTAACGACTTCATATTTTCAGTTAATAAGTCACGAAACTGAAATGATTGAGACGGTGGTATTTACAAAACTAAATCTTTTCTTTTTTTTATTGAAAGAACTACTGGGTATTCCGTGTAGCAGCGTCATAATTTAGAGAGCACAAGATTAAATAGTTTAGTTAGAGCTATTATTTGGTATCAGTTATTGAGCAACCCTCTTGTGAAGGTAAACAAGCAGTCACGGGACACATGACACGTTGAATGAAATGTCTCTGGTTCCTGTGGATCCCGGATGGGCCTGCTCACATCGCTGATCTCAATAATGAGTTTCAGACGCAGCACTGCTGCAGCGCAACGATCTCCACGTACAGATTTACAAATAGATATCGTCTGTCTTGCCCCAAAAAAGTGTCTCCGCCCAAAACAGAAGATTCTATTGGATACAAGAAACAAAATCCCGCCTCCGCACAGCATTCTCTGGCATTTTCACGGACCTACGGTTTTCCTATTGGCCAAACAATAGTAACGCTGTACAACAAACAAGCTACTAGTAGGGTGGAAATCTGTCGGGATGGATGCAGGTAGGATGACTAGCTGACTAGCTTGGGCAGAACTGGTTAAATATTCTGCTATTTTAGTGACCTACAAAATGTAACTATGATAGTATACCGTGCTGTTTCCTGTAATCAGTTAGGTTCTTTATGCTTTTGTTATATTATGAGGACGGCCAGACTTTAAGCTAGACAGTCTGCTAGCTAGCGCGTTAGCTAGCAGTTGCTATCCTCTCTGGGTGTACATCTTTCATCATCGGTGGCCTCCCCGACGGGTGGAGATGTGCTCATTTGGACTATTCCAATCGTAGACAGTATAGGATTGGCATGGAGCAAGGACGAAAACTCCACGTACCCAGGCTACCTCCGTTTACAAAACCATAAACACTAGCCATAGCTACTGACAGCATTGGTCTGTGAGCGCAAGTCGGCTTGCTTTGCAATGAGAATAAATAAACATTGATGATGACTTCTTGAACGATATAGAATTTCATTCTTGTCGGTTGGCTAACTGTTTCGAATCTAAGTAGCTTGCCTTATCTGTCCTTGATAGCTGTCCCGCCCTACGCCCATATATTTGACTGTCATCACATCAGTCAGTGTCATCTGTCACCGAATCGCTGCAGTAACTGACAGTGGACGAGCAGGCTTTTAAACAGCGACATGTTTTGCCGTCATTCAGCCCACAGAGCGAGTGCTATCAGCCGATTAGCCAGCACGCTGATACAGGGTTACTTATGTTCTCAGCTACCCTCACGTACGACACACTTCGCTTCGGAGAGTTTGAAGATTTCCCAGAGACCTCAGAGCCAGTGTGGATCTTAGGGAAACAGTTCAACGCGCTGACAGGTAGGGGGTCGCACCAGGCCAACTGTCACAATGTCCCTCCACGTGCGTGACTCACCCGTGTTGATAAACCTCATCCATTCATGAGCCGAAATGACTAGTTCTTCAAACCCTACTGTACAGATTAGGTCGGTTTATAACAACTGCTTTTTCTCAATTCAGAAAAAGATGATATTTTGTCTGATGTTACATCGAGACTTTGGCTCACGTACAGAAAAAACTTCCCTCCCATCGGTGAGTAAGCGGTACACTTTGTAGTTTGGAGAAACATGCAACCGTAGTCTCTGTTTAAACGTTAGTTGAGCACCTGAATGTGTTGCAGGAGGAACAGGGCCCACGTCGGACACTGGCTGGGGCTGTATGCTGCGGTGCGGCCAGATGATCCTCGGAGAGGCTCTGATTTGCAGGCATTTAGGCAGAGGTAGTGCCGGTTTTTTAAACAACACTTAAATGCATATACTGTATTACACAAATCAAATGCAAGTAGGCTATAACACAAACAAAAAACTACAAAGAACATTTAAAAAGTAGATCCGTCACCCCAGCATCTGTCCATGCCTAGAGACTGCAAGTACTTCCTGGTACAGATCCCTGACTGTACTGCAATGTGTCAGTATGCCATACAAGGGAACAGCCTCAGGTCTAACGCAGGGATGTTTCGGTTGCAGACTGGAGGTGGGTGAGGGGACAGCAACAGAGAGAGGAGTATGTCAGCATTCTTAACGCTTTCATCGACAAGAAGGACAGCTACTATTCCCTTCATCAGATTGGTAAACACAGGTGTTGACTCGGTCATGGCTGACATATGTGAGTAGGTGTGGTGATCACAGGTCGCCGTGTCTCCCTGTTGCAGCCCAGATGGGGGTCGGAGAGGGGAAGTCTATAGGCCAGTGGTACGGACCCAACACTGTGGCACAGGTCCTCAAGTAAGTCCAGCCATTAATGTTGTTCATTTTGATCGTTTGATAGAAAGCTCACCCCCTTAGCTTGTTTCCCTCAGGAAACTGGCTGTGTTTGACACGTGGAGCCGGCTGGCTGTACATGTAGCGATGGACAACACCGTGGTGATCGAGGAGATCAGTGAGTACACCAGTCAGGCCCTGGGGATGGCTACTGTCACTTTAGAAACTAAGACTTGTCAGTTTGCAATAAGGGAAAATAAAAGGATTTTCATTATGCCTTCCCTCACTTCTTTCACTTCTCCTCACATCCCCCTTCCTCCAGAGCGGTTGTGTATGCCGTGGCTGGACTTCGGGGGAGCAGCGTGTGCCGAGCCAGGGGGAGCAGGGGAGCTGAACGGGGGGCTGGAGGGGGCCTGTGCCCTGGCGGAGGAGGAGACGGCTCTCTGGAAGCCCCTGGTGCTGCTGATCCCCCTGCGCCTGGGTCTGACGGACATCAACGAGGCCTACATAGAGACCCTGAAGGTGAGATGGACAGAAAGAGCGAGGGAAAGGGAGAAAATTATACAGAAAGGGAGGGAGAGCAATAAAGAGAGGAATGGAGCACTCCTTTATTTGCCCACTATAAACTGGTGTCGATCACCCTCCTTTTTGTTCACAGCAATGCTTCATGCTGCCTCAATCCTTGGGGGTTATCGGTGGGAAACCAAACAGTGCACATTACTTCATAGGCTATGTAGGTACGTTCAGAGTCAATTATCCACACACACACACACACAACATTAAACCCGGTCTGACAAGCTAAGCTCACTGACACATCTGAAGGGTTTGTTTTCGTCAGTTTGTTCTAATGTCCTGTCCCTCCTGCAGGGGAGGAGCTGATCTACTTGGACCCCCACACCACCCAGCCTGCAGTGGAGCCCTGTGGGGATGGACAGGTCCCAGACGACAGCTACCACTGCCAGCACCCGCCCTGCCGCATGCACATCTGTGAGCTGGACCCTTCCATCGCTGCGGTAGGTCAGGACGGGTGCAGGGCATGATGGGAAGGGTGCAGGGCGTGATGGGAAGGGTGCAGGGCGTGATGGGAAGGGTGCAGGGCGTGATGGGAAGGGTGCAGGGCGTGATGGGAAGGGTGCAGGGCGTGATGGGAAGGGTGCAGGGCGTGATGGGAAGGGTGCAGGGCGTGATGGGAAGGGTGCAGGGCGTGTTGGGAAGGGTGCAGGGCGTGATGGGAAGGGTGCAGGGCGTGATGGGAAGGGTGCAGGGCGTGATGGGAAGGGTGCAGGGCGTGATGGGAAGGGTGCAGGGCATGATGGGAAGGGTGCAGGGCGTGATGGGAAGGGTGCAGGGCATGTTGGGAAGGGTGCAGGGCGTGATGGGAAGGGTGCAGGGCGTGATGGGAAGGGTGCAGGGCGTGATGGGAAGGGTGCAGGGCGTGATGGGAAGGGTGCAGGGCGTGATGGGAAGGGTGCAGGGCGTGATGGGAAGGGTGCAGGGCGTGATGGGAAGGGTGCAGGGCGTGATGGGAAGGGTGCAGGGCGTGATGGGAAGGGTGCAGGGCGTGATGGGAAGGGTGCAGGGCGTGATGGGAAGGGTGCAGGGCGTGATGGGAAGGGTGCAGGGCGTGATGGGAAGGGTGCAGGGCGTGATGGGAAGGGTGCAGGGCGTGATGGGAAGGGTGCAGGGCGTGATGGGAAGGGTGCAGGGCGTGATGGGAAGGGTGCAGGGCGTGATGGGAAGGGTGCAGGGCGTGATGGGAAGGGTGCAGGGCGTGATGGGAAGGGTGCAGGGCGTGATGGGAAGGGTGCAGGGCGTGATGGGAAGGGTGCAGGGCGTGATGGGAAGGGTGCAGGGCGTGATGGGAAGGGTGCAGGGCGTGATGGGAAGGGTGCAGGGCGTGATGGGAAGGGTGCAGGGCGTGATGGGAAGGGTGCAGGGCGTGATGGGAAGGGTGCAGGGCGTGATGGGAAGGGTGCAGGGCGTGATGGGAAGGGTGCAGGGCGTGATGGGAAGGGTGCAGGGCGTGATGGGAAGGGTGCAGGGCGTGATGGGAAGGGTGCAGGGCATGATGGGAAGGGCATGATTAGAAGGCCAAGTGTTATAAGGAGATGAACCTCCAGGTACTTCACACCTGATCAGACAATGATCCTGTTTCTGCCGCTCACCAGGGTTTCTTCTGCAGAACGGAGGACGACTTTGATGACTGGTGCATGCGCATCAGGAGGGTAAGTTTAACACTGGTCAGGGTTAAGTTTGGATTACATTTACACTTATTTACATTTTCAATTTAGCCTGTTAACAGGCTTTTGCCTAAAGGGACTTATAATAAATAGCTGTCTATAGTAAATACCCACTGTACGTTCCAGTCTTACACGCACAGTGTGTGGGATCACTAATGTTTCTCTAAATCAGTTTTGGAGCACTGAGGTATAAGATCAGTGACCCTGAGGTATAAGAGCAGTGACCCTGAGGTATAATGAGGTATGAGAGGACTAACTCTCCTTCCTTCCCAGCTGTCCTGCAGAGGAGGAGGTCTACCCATGTTTGAGCTGATCAACAGTCAACCTTCTCACCTGACCACGCTGGATGTGCTCAACCTCACTCCTGGTAAGATAACCCCAACCTCACTCCTGGTAAGATAACCCCAACCTCACTCCTGGTAAGATAACCCCAACCTCACTCGTGGTAAGATAACCCCAACCTCACTCCTGGTAAGATAACTTCAGTCATTGATTGATGCTAATCCAGTTCATATTTCCCCTCTCTTCTCCTAGATTTCTCAGAGTCAGGTCGGCTGGAGAGGTTTTTTGACTCGGAGGACGAGGAGTTTGAGATTTTGTCTCTCTGAAAACGAGGGGACGATTACGGTTTGCTCTCCTGGTGGAACCCGGAGGAACCCGGAGGATCTCTGCATCAAAAGGGAAGTGGAACTGGTGACCTCGCCGCTCAGTTTGGCTCCAGAATGGCGTTACGTTGTCGTGTTTCACAGCGTCCTTGGAAACCGCCACCGCCCGGCCTGCAGTCCTGCCAGGAGACATCCGGATGAGGCCCTGACAGCAGGGCGCAGGACTAATTCAATATGCACATTGTCACAATGCGTTTCCATGATTTTCTTTTGAGTCTTAACACTTTAAATGTTTATTTTAAAGTGATATATTGTGCCTTTCCCTGTACCCCCAAAGCAGAATTGCAATATGTGATGGTGTTTTGTCAAGAACTTGGTTAGATAGCGATGCATACTGGCTTACTGCTATGCCTCCTGGCTTATACAGTAAGTGAACGATATCTTCAATATTTATCAATTGATGTAACAAGCAACCTTTACCTTTTCAAACCAAGTACAATAACTTGTATTATCTCAAGCAGAAGGCACTTGTCATGTCTAAAATATGTACACTAGTTCATCATTTTAAGATTATTTATTTACTAAACGCAATGTAAAAAGATTAAATCGATCTAAGGAATGGAATGGTAATAGTAAAAATAAAACTCAGTCACGCATAGTATTTGTCTGTGGCTCTCTTCAACTGTCTGGGTCCAGGTCTCTCCTCACGATACCAGGCTGAAGTCAAGTCTTTAACACTCTTTCCTGTCAATCACATCAGGACTAGAATGGAGTCTTCAGCAGATTCATTCATTTGTCACTTCTTAAAAAAAGAAAAACAGGTTGCTGTGTGATTGGTCCGGGTTCATTTCCACAGCTCACCGATAGGCTGAATCTCTGCTGCATTGATTGCACTTATGCTGTGGGTCTTGATGTCTGTGTGGACAGCCTCAATACTCTGGGCTGCATCAATCACCTGTAGAGGCACAAACACATCAAGATTTAATCAACAGCACATCAACTTGCAAAATTAATACTTTTGAATTATTTTTTACTTTGAACATCTTATGTGTGTCAAAGTCAAGAGAGATTGTGTTTCCTACCTGCCAGTTAACTGAAGGATCCTTCATCAGCTGTTCAAACTTCTGCTGCACGGCTTTCTGGAAGACGCTGGTCTCATAGCGCTCCAACCCGAACTGTCCCCGCAGTGCCGCGTCGCTGGGGTTCAGCTGCAGGAACATCACCAGGTCGGGCTTGGGAAGACCCACGTCAGGATTCATACACCAGTCTAAACTGAACCCCTATATTGACACAAATAAAACAAGGTCACTGAACACTTTCCCACACATCTTTGGCCAATTTTCATACAAGTTTAAATTCCATTCGTAACAAGTACACACACATTTCCTGTTTGGTTAGGGAAAGGAGAAGTCTAACTCAGATGGAGTTTCAGAACAACAAAATTACAGATTTTATTCATCTGCAGTAAGAGATAACGCTGCGGACACACTCACGGGCTTGGCGCTGGTGAAAGCCACCCCAGAGAAGGCGTACCGATCCACAACCAGACTGATGCCCTGAGCCAGCTTCTCCTTCATCAGAGGCCTGGTAACAAAGAGCATGGCTCATTATATGACATCACGACTCATCATCATTGAACGAGTTAGCCATGTCGCAGCTTAGGCTCCTCATGCAGGAAGCTTCGCATTTTTGAGTAGTAAATATACATATTAATGAGGGATATGCTGAAGATAATTGCGTGTACTTTAAATATGAGTAGAAAGGGTTGCATTTGCCACGTTTAGACTTACACTTGTTCCCAGCGGTTGGCAGAAAACAACAAGTGCACCGTGTGGTCCTCGAGATTGCTTTTATTTTCAAGGTAAGCGTTGATCAGCTGTCCAATCTTTGTTGATCGATCTGATAATACAAACTATGACAATAGTACCGAAACTTCTGCTAAAAGTTTTAGTAAAACAAGCTAGCGAGAGCTTAGTATGTGTCCCTTCGTGCTCCCCCTTTCAAATCAAATATTCAATACATGTGAGCACAACATTTCGAGACCTTTCTCGACCACATCTATCAGATACTAAAAAGAAGGTGTACAGTGATATGAAGGTGGTTCGGGCAAAGTTTTACCTGGAAATCTCATCATCTCCGCCGGTCGACCACATTGTTGTAGTGCTTGAACTAGCTTGTTACATTGTGTTGTTTTTCCAGCTTTGTCCACTCCTTCTAGCACAATTAGAGCGCCTCTTCTGCATGTCATTGTTCGTACAAGCTTGAAAGTTAATACAGATAAAATGAAGTCTGGAATTAACTACTGGAAAATCTGATTCCTGCTTCAGTTCACGTTTTAGGACGCTGAGTTTGCTCAGCTGAAACCCGCTTTTTGCGCAAATGTCAACGTCACAAAAAATCACATCCTCTTCCGGTTTGTTCTTTTTAAAAATAAAGGTCAGTCTGACCTTTCAACATCATATACTTTGGATATTTTAATAATTATTTCAACTAAAACTATAGTAACTGCCACTGAAAATAAAGTGGAAAAGAAAGAAATACCACCCGTATCCAAAGCAAAGTCACCAAAGCAAATGCAAACGGCATTTTCAATCAGAACTTTTATAGATCTTGAACGTCAGATAATTTCCTCACCAATAAGTTGTGATGGGCAACTTTATCACTTACATTGATAGTGGTCTTGTTAGGATATGCCAGTTTAAATTATTGCATATTTCATGAAAGATGAAATTTAAAATAAAACTACATTGTAAAAAGTTGAGGACGCTATCTAGTGTTCAAATTATGAATGAGTTTGGCTCGAATTCTTTTGATATGAAATCACAAAAATGTCATATACCGGTATGCACTTTAAAAGTACTCGAGAGGGAGACAGAATTACACATTCCTATATTTCAAAAGCACTTGAAAACAGTCTTGCAAAATATGTTTTATTGGACTCATCAAGCAGTTTCTCATCAGACATTGACATAGACATATCTATCCTGCCAGTGTAAGAGTTCATGGCCCAGCTGCTTGGTTAGACCTTGCTCTTATGGCAGTGTTTCAGCGCATCCTTCAAAGCCCCCAGTATCAAGTCAACATTGGCCTTGCTGCTGTTACAGCCCATGAGCCCCACACGCAAAACCTGGTAAAAGAAACAGGTGAGATAGCAGAAACAGGTGAGAGATGGCAGATTTCCACCAAGCCGCCATTTGAAAACAGAACCCACCCACCATCCCATGATAATGATGTACATCCTCTTTCCATAGAACTATACTGCCCCCTGCCCTTACCCTCCATGCCCCCTTGCAACCACCCACCCACCCTCCCAACCTCACTTTTGCGCCCCACTGCGAGGAGACGGTCTAACACCATGTGAATGACATCATCCCTCCTACTTCATTAAACAACGGATGTTTTCATGTTTTCGTTCCTGACTAACGGGCAGCAGTCATGCGCTCACCATGCCAACCGAGGGCCCCAAGCCGCCAGAGATCTCCAGCTGGTGGGTCCTCATGATGTAGCTGGTGATCTCCTTCCAGTCGTAACCCGGAGGGGCCACGATGGTGGTCACCGTGGGCAACCTAGCTCTCTGCTCCAGCCATGGAAGGAAAACTCTTAGTCACATTTTTTGTCACAGAAACAGTTCTGCCTTCTGTGTTGTATCATCAGAGATGGGAAGTAGCAAAGTACAAATAGAGTTTTATTCATGTTCAAAGGTAGTTTGAGGTCTGTCTGTGATACTGTACTTCAAGTGCAGTTGGAGCAGATGCATTATGGGAGACCGGATGCACCTTTTCTTTGATGAACAGTTTGAGGCCCATGTTCTCCAGGCCCTGGTGGAAATACTCAGCCACCTCCTGATGCCTCTGCCAACAGCTCTCCAGGCCCTGTGAGGGCAGGTGCAGGTGTGAGGGCAGGTTTGAGGTCAGGTGTGAGGTCAGGTGTGAGGTCAGGTGTGAGGTCAGGTGTGAGGGCAGGTGTGAGGGCAGGTGTGAGGGCAGGTGTTAGGGCAGGTGTGAGGGCAGGTGCAGGTGTGAGGTCAGGTGTGAGGGCAGGTGTGAGGGCAGGTGCAGGTGTGAGGGCAGGTGTGAGGGCAGGTGTGAGGTCAGGTGTTAGGGCAGGTGTGAGGGCAGGTGCAGGTGTGAGGTCAGGTGTGAGGGCAGGTGTTAGGGCAGGTGAAGCCGGCTTCAGTAAACCAGCTGAAATGTCGTACAACGATTTCCTGACAACTCCTTAAAGCGTTCAATGTATCATTTAGGGTTAGTAGGGGGTTAGAGGCGGGTTAGGGTTAGAGGAGGAGTAGAAGGTTGCAGGTGAGTCAGAGGAACCTAACTCACCTCTTCAGCAAGGATAGCCAGACCTTCTCTCAGCGAGTAGAACGCAGAAACAGGACATGTGTGGTGATATCTAGACCCAGGTGCAGAATGAAACACAATTAAATATGTACAAGAGAGAGACCAGGGCTCGCAACTCACCTTCTCCTCACTGTCCCAGTACCATCCCCAAGTGCAAAAAGAGGTTTTCACAAAGTTTCTAAAGGTTTGAAAAAAGGTTTTGAAAAACAAAGTTTCTAAAGATTCTAAAATGTTATATTGTTATGGTCTATCGTCACCCAGTTGTCCAAAAGTTTGTGTTGAACTGTCCCAGACATCTTTTTCATGGTCCCCGGGACAACTTTAATTTGGAGCCCTGAGTGAGACATATGTCTTAGTTAATGATGATGACTGTCCAGTCACAGAAAAGCCTCACGTTCTCGTGTCTTTGCCATCACAGCCCCAGTAGTTTGACAGCCAGCTCAGATCCAGGTAGAACGACACAGGTTTGGTTTTCCGGTTGAAGATTTTCTGACTGAACGGAAAAAAATTAGGAATTGAAAAAGAAAGAAAAGTATACTATCTACTCGATCCATCTGCCACCATTTCTAAAGTCATGATGTTTTTAACATCTCTTTACCACGCTCTTTCACTGAAGGAGATGGGGGCTGAGCCTGGAGGAGCATTCAGGACCTTCTGAGAACCAGAGTACAGGATGTCTATGTCTGCAAACACAAGGATGCAAAAACACATCACCTCCAGTATCAATGTTATGTAAGTCAAAAACGTCCATACATTACAGGTAACTGAATGATTTAAGATTTCGTGAATTGTTTCTGTGGCTACTCTGAGTGAGTTGGGAGATGAAGTCTGAGGATTTTCGACCTTGTTTGTCCATGTGAATCGGTGTTCCTCCCATGGAAGCAACACAGTCGACAAGGAAGAGACAGTCATACCTTCGAGAGACAGAACCGATGTTTAAATGTCCCCTTTTAGGACCAATACAGTTACTGTGAACGTCAGCGTAAGTAAGCCGCAGAGATGTTACCTGTGACACAGTTCCCCGATGCCGTCTAGCGGGTGAACAACCCCTGTGGAGGACTCTCCGTGAGTCAGGAACAAGAGAACCGGCCTGTGTCTGGACAGAGCCTAGGACACCACACACACATGAGCAACACACTCTCCTGTCTGTCCACCCATCCATCCATCCAGCTGCTGAGACTAACAGTGATCAGATATCAGTTGAGGATGCAGGGTCAGAGGATGACTGGATAGCAGTGCATGTTAGTTGGGTGTGCTCAAGCCTTCGGCGAGAGCTCAACCTTTGTTCTCTCACATATATAGTATTTTTTATTTTTTTTATTTTTTTTGCCCCCCTAAAACTCAGTCAATATTTGGCCTACATAGACAACGTAGGTGTCAAAAGTTTCGTCTTGCTAGCGATTGAGTTGCTTCTATTGGAATTTACGTTCCGTTGCATGGTTTAGGCTCAAGTTAAGTTTTTGTGGCGAAAAGTGAAGCTAACGGTGGCTAATTTGCTAGCCACAGTCACTGACGTTACTAACGTCACTACGTCACTAACGTCACGAAAACACGCGTGACTACCTTTGGCAGAACATTCGTTTCGCATCTGTTAACTTGGGGGATAGCTAGGCTAACTATAGCTTTACTGCAAGGCAGCTGCAGAAACGCCACAAGCAAAGAGGCTAGGGTGATAACTATTTACTCATTTTACTTTGTGATATGACACACAATTGTGATGTGTAATGTACAGTATAAGCTGATATTATTAAGGAAGTACATCTACTTTCGGAAACAGTAGTCTACTATTTCACTGAAGTATTAGTATTTCTTGCTTAAAACACACTGCTTTTTGCACTGCATTACAAAATGGTATCTTGTACATTTGTATTTTTTGTAATATTTGTATTTTTGTATTTTTATATTGTAATTTACGGCAACTTATATTTTATTGTATATTTAATTCTATTCTAATCCCACTTAGTACTGCTAGTTTATGTACCCTTAGTATAGATAGTCCACATATTTAAATTTTAGGTATATGTTTATTGTATGCACCTTCCTGCCAAAGCAAATTCCTTGTCTGTGCAAACTTTCATGGCGAATAAATCCCATTCTGATTCTGATTCTGATTAGCATCATGACATTAGCCTGTGTTGCCCGGGCAACACATACTACAGTGGTCTATGATGTATCTGTTTTAAATCGTTAAAATAAACATTCCTCACATATACATTTTCGTTGTAGGATTTATTCTGACATTAGTAAACGATTGTTGGTGAAAATACCATTACCTGTGGTTTCAAACCAGTGTAGCTCACTGCAACGCTGTAGCTTACGCGAGACACACTACAAAAACATCTACTGTACACAGCTGTTTAGGAAGTCAAACGGCGACAGAACATGTTCGGCACTCTCCTTACTTAAATCAAAAGTCTATCTAACTACTAACCTGAACTTCATTGCCACAGCCTAAACGTTGTCAATCTGTTCATGAAAATAATTAATTTCAGCCTAAACCGTACAACGGAACGTTAAATCCAATTCAACCAACGCAATCGCTACCAAGACGAACACAGCAGTAGTCTAGTACTGTACCGTAGTAGTACAATTTACCGGGGCAGCTTCTCCACACAGGGCTATATCGCATTTTGCGTTGTTACTGACAATGATCGCTACCAGTGAGCTTTTTATGAATGAGCGATTTTCCACTAAATAAATGTCAAGCTTATTTACGTTTTGGGGGGCATATTTTCAGTTAGCAGATGGTACTGTTTGAATCGCGATTCCATCTTCTACTGCCGGGTAACGTCGTAGAATAATCTTCAAAGGGGTTCTTTATTAATGAATGAATGCAATGAGTAGGCTACATGCCTGAAAATATCACGAGAAGGGAAAAACTTAAAATGACGTTTAAGTCATAGAGATTAGGTAAATTTTTACACCGGTCTGCCAAATTTATTCGTTTTGATTCAACGATGAGGCTCTTGCAGGGGAAATGAGAAGACATCTATTTCATTCTACACTTCACTCTTATTTTCAGTTGTAAATGAGCAGCAAAAAAAAAAAAAGCTTTTAAATCTATTTAATCTTTATAAATAATAAGTATGCATTTTCATATAAAATATACAGGAATCAGTTGTAAAAATGTCATTCAAAAACGGACCCCTGTGCAACCGACGCAAGCAAGCACACCCTACAATTTCCCCAGAAATTGTACCCTCTCTAGTTCTAATACCTTTTCTATTTCTTCATTTGTGAAGTATCCACCCGCTGGTGTCACAATCTTATTTACCCTGGCACCTGTTAAAATTCAGCACAAATTACATTAATTTACATTTATTTGGCAGAAAAGACAACTGAGAAGGTGCCTACTGACACAGCTACCGTGTGTACAGTCAGTGCGCTATGAAAGCACAGCTGACCGTGTGTACAGTCAGTGCGCTATGAAAGCACAGCTGACCGTCTGTACAGTCAGTGCGCTATGAAAGCTACTGTGAGATGGAGTACCTATTCTCTCTGCTATCTCGGCCACTCTTTCTCCCCATATCCCGTTCACGCCGACGACAACACTGTCTTCTGCCTCCACGGCATTGAAGATGGCGCATTCCATGGCCGCGTGGCCAGTGCCGCTCACGGCTAGAGTCACGTTGTTCTGGGTCTGGAAGGCATACTGGACCCCACTCTTAATGTCACTCATCACCTACGAAACAACAACACAAAAGCAGCACTGTAGAATATTGAAACAGATTTGGGTCTCACTTTACCATCAACCATCAGCAACGAGTTTGCCCAGTTCCATATAACCTAATTCAAGTTCCAATTTGAAGGACCGGTTAGTGTAACAGACAAAGTATTTTGGCAAACACAGTTCTTACAACGCAGTTACTTGTTACGTTTATGATGTAATACAAAATATACAAATAATTTTTCAAAGCGGAAGAATATAGTCGCAACTCTTTACTGTAAATCAATTATGAATGGCGCGTGTTAATATAAATAAATATCAACAGTGTGGATACAGATTTCACTTACTTTTAACATTTCTGGATGCATGTGACCCACAATTGGATTCGCCCCGGCCGCTAATATCCGAGGGGGCACGTTGGAAGGTCCAGGCCCAAACATGAAGCGGTGGGGAGCGACAAACGGGTTCTCCAAGCATTTTGGTGGAGGGACAGTGAGGGAGGACATGGCGCTAGACTGGACGGTCGGATTAGTAAATATGAACGCAAAGATCGCTGGACTGAACAGCTACTGAGCTGCACCTGACTAGTAGGATCGCCTCTAAGGCGCACACCCCCCAACATTTGACCAATGAGACAACATCGGCGCTGGCTCGTTACTTATCTGCACACTAATATATGACAACAACATTGAATAACCCTCAAATGTGATATATCATTGTGATAGTAAAGTAACACCATGCTACAAGCGCTCTTAAACTGGATACATCTATCAAATGGGGCATATATTATGTTGCATTTTTGTATAGTATACCGTCAAATGTTAATCATTGACCACTGTGACTGCAGAATGTCACACTATCTCTAGTAACGCTCCACCCGACTTCATTAAAGAGCATGAAATGGTTAAATTGATTCTTAAATGTATTCAGATTTGTGTTCAGATTTATACATTAGTAGTTAATTAACCTTCTGTGAGGAACTTACAGAAGAGTTGGATGACAAGCCCCTCCACACTTCATGACGCAAACTGACCTGATCTCCAGGGTTAATAGATTTCCTCCAGTAGTTGGTTGACTGTTTGGTCAGGGATTACTGAATGACCCAGAGAGAGCGTTCACTTTGCACTTTGTTCTAACTGGTGAATTGTTGCCAGCAGACTTGAATCCTCCTCTAATCACCTCCTCTGAGACACTGTATCTGAAACCAATCTTCCATGAAAAATCTACTCTCATGAGTCTGTTCTCATTTTCAACAAGTTAACTGACTCCACATGTCTATAGGAGAGACAGAAAGCACTGTTGCTGTGTGACGTTATATCACAGCTACACAGACAATGAAAGAGTTCAAAAAAGGGTGTGAAGCAACAAAAATCATTTATTGGAAATGTTTAATAACATTGGCAGTTGCTGCACGTGTTTCTTGAGGACTCTCAGAGCTGGGACAGGGGGGAGGAGGAGGTGTTGTCCTGGGGGAGGAGGAGCAGGGTCCCCAGGGGCTGGGAGGAGAAGGAGCCCTGACTGTACACCACCTGACCTCTCACGATGGTGGCACACACCTCCCCTCGCAGCCTCCGACCCAGGTAGGGGGTCAGCTGGAGGAGGAGAGGCAGAGAGAGAGGAAGAGAGGGGGAAGACATCAAGAGGGAAGGGGGAGACAGAGAGAGAAAGTAGAGTTTGCAGTGTAATACCAGTGTAAAAACTGTGTAATACCAGTGTAAAAATGCAAATGTATGTGCTTACCTTATTCTTGTGGTGAATTCCATCTTCTTTTATCTGCGCCCATGAAACATATATTAAAATAACACTTTGTGTTATGTCTGCAGAAATATATTTTTTACTTTTGTGCTGTTCAACCCCCCCCCCCCCCCTCAAACACAAATCCCTCAAAGAGAGAAGCCAAGTCCACTAGATACTTACCTCAAACTCCTTCTCAGGGTCCCAGATCACCAGGTCGCCATCATGACCAGGAACGAGGCTGCCCTTCCTGTTGTCAAGGCGACAGAGCTGGGCAGTGCTGCGGCAGAGGAGCCTCACCACGTCCAGCAGGGTGAAGCCCCTCCCCCGCGCCGCGGTCCAGAACAGAGGCAGACCTGGGGCGCACGGAGGGGCCAGGAAGGAGAGAGAGATGGAGGAGAGAGATGGAAGAGAGAGATGGAGGAGAGAGATGGAAGAGAGAGATGGAGGAGAGAGATGGAGGAGAGAGATAGAAGAGAGAGATGGAGGAGAGAGATGGAGGAGAGAGATAGAGGAGAGAGATAGACGAGAGAGATGGAGGAGAGAGATGGAGGAGAGAGATGGAGGAGAGAGATGGAGGAGAGAGATGGAAGAGAGAGATAGAAGAGAGAGATGGAGGAGAGAGATGGAGGAGAGAGATGGAGGAGAGAGATGGAGGAGAGAGATGGAGGTGAGAGATGGAGGAGAGAGATGGAAGAGAGAGATAGAAGAGAGAGATGGAGGAGAGAGATGGAGGAGAGAGATGGAGGTGAGAGATGGAGGAGAGAGATGGACATCTAACCAGGTGAAAATCTTAGCACAACTTTTAGATAAGGGACCCAAGTCTGAAAGATATAGTAACAATGGGCTAGCCTTCAGTATCTTCCACAGTATGTGTGCTGTATGACTCTAGAAATTCTGTATGATTCAATTGGCCCAGTTTGCGCTTGCGTCAGAGCAGAGACTTTGACCTGACCCCTAGCCAGACATCAGCAGTAAATAATTAGACCGTCGTGTAAACTCGGCTCCCAGCTTGTTTAACTTCCTGTGAACTTTGTTCAGGACCAGCAGGCAAGTCAGAGCTGCTCTAGACACAGCCTCTGCCTGGGTCACTGACTGAAGACAGACAGACAGACAGGCAGGCAGGCAGGCAGGCAGGCAGACAGACAGACAGGCAGACAGGCAGCAGAGTGGGGGGTTACCAAACTGCAGTGAGGAGATGCCCCCCCAGGCCTGCGTGAAGTCCCCGCTGTCCAGCCTCTTCAGGTCCGGGGTGCAGGGCGAGTGGTCCGACACCACCATGTCGATCTCCCCGGCCTTCACCGCCGACCACAGCTGCTCCTGCAGGCCACGGCACAGAGAGGTCAAAGGTCAGCAGAAGTACGACCCTGTCAGCCATGACACAAGTCTGCTGTAAGACCTGTGCTGATCTGCACACCTGGTTGACTGGAAAACTGTCACACAGGATGATTGAAACTGCCCATCATCAGATCAGAGGGGTTAGTAGCAGTGAAGAGTTCCTCATAATAAAATAAACTGCAAATGTTTACTCCTCGACAGGTCTGCAAACACCTTTGTAAACCGAGATTTGTTCAAACGTTTGTTAACCGAGACCGTAGGTCTTATATACAGCGTTTGCTGTATATAAGAAACCCAGTTGCTGACTTTATGTTGGATTGAATCTCTTCTCAGGGAGGAAGGGAGGAGAGGGGGGGGTCCTGTCGTTACCTGAAGCTCCCCCACACGCCCCGCTCCCAGGCGTACCTGATTGGCCAGGCCCCGGATGGGGGGGCAGCACTTGAACTGGGTGGCCCCGGGGGGTATGTCCTCCGCGGCCAGGCTGAGGTAGTGGTGGGTGGTCTCCACAGTGAGGGGGGCTCCAGCCTGGCGTGCGGCCCGGATCAGAGCCAGGGGCTGGGCCGAGGAAAGGTGCACGATGTGGCAACGCACCCTGCAGGGGACCAGGGGGACCAAGGGTCAGGGTTAGATCACTGAGGCCCAGAGGAGACACAGTGTGGGGGGAAGAGGGAGCAGTTTGGGGGGGTCTCCACCTCCAGAGGCTATGGGAGGTGAACATGGTCAACGTCCAGTCACATGACAGCAGAAGTCTAGAAGATTCTAGAGTCTACATATAGTCAGGAGGGTCTTACTGGTACTGCAGGCAGAGCTCTGTGACGGTGCGAATGGCTTCCAGCTCCATCACATCTGGTCTGGAGCTCAGGAAGGTGGTGTACTCACGGGGGTCTGGCCCTTCCTCTGCCCCCCCCGCCTCCTCCTCCCCCGCCTCCTCCTCCCCCTGCTCTGTCGGCTCCACAGCTGTCTCAGCATGGAACTGTGGTGGGGCAGCAGAACACGTCATAATGTCGCTTACACACTGAGAACGCACACTGCAGTTCTTACTGCGCTCTTTTCTACTTGTTTCGTGTTATGTTGTCTGTCGCGATGACGGTGTATTGTACGGTTGCAGATTTGTCTGTTGTGGTGAATAGACTGGGTATGATGAGAGGGGCTACCAGGAGCACAGTGCCTGTGGTGAATAGACTGGGTATGATGAGAGGGGCTACCAGGAGCACAGTGCCCGTGGTGAATAGACTGGGTATGATGAGAGGGGCTACCAGGAGCACAGTGCCTGTGGTGAATAGACTGGGTATGATGAGAGGGGGCTACCAGGAGCACAGTGCCTGTGGTGAATAGACTGGGTATGATGAGAGGGGGCTACCAGGAGCACAGTGCCTGTGGTGAATAGACTGGGTATGATGAGAGGGGGCTACCAGGAGCACAGTGCCTGTGGTGAATAGACTGGGTATGATGAGAGGGGCTACCAGGAGCACAGTGCCTGTGGTGAATAGACTGGGTATGATGAGAGGGGCTACCAGGAGCACAGTGCCTGTGGTGAATAGACTGGGTATGATGAGAGGGGGCTACCAGGAGCACAGTGCCTGTGGTGAATAGACTGGGTATGATGAGAGGGGGCTACCAGGAGCACAGTGCCTGTGGTGAATAGACTGGGTATGATGAGAGGGGCTACCAGGAGCACAGTGCCTGTGGTGAATAGACTGGGTATGATGAGAGGGGGCTACCAGGAGCACAGTGCCCGTGGTGAATAGACTGGGTATGATGAGAGGGGGCTACCAGGAGCACAGTGCCCGTGGTGAATAGACTGGGTATGATGAGAGGGGGCTACCAGGAGCACAGTGCCCGTGGTGAATAGACTGGGTATGATGAGAGGGGGCTACCAGGAGCACAGTGCCCGTGGTGAATAGACTGGGTATGATGAGAGGGGGCTACCAGGAGCACAGTGCCCGTGGTGAATAGACTGGGTATGATGAGAGGGGGCTACCAGGAGCACAGTGCCTGTGGTGAATAGACTGGGTATGATGAGAGGGGGCTACCAGGAGCACAGTGCCTGTGGTGAATAGACTGGGTATGATGAGAGGGGGCTACCAGGAGCACAGTGCCTGTGGTGAATAGACTGGGTATGATGAGAGGGGCTACCAGGAGCACAGTGCCTGTGGTGAATAGACTGGGTATGATGAGAGGGGGCTACCAGGAGCACAGTGCCCGTGGTGAATAGACTGGGTATGATGAGAGGGGGCTACCAGGAGCACAGTGCCCGTGGTGAATAGACTGGGTATGATGAGAGGGGGCTACCAGGAGCACAGTGCCCGTGGTGAATAGACTGGGTATGATGAGAGGGGGCTACCAGGAGCACAGTGCCCGTGGTGAATAGACTGGGTATGATGAGAGGGGGCTACCAGGAGCACAGTGCCCGTGGTGAATAGACTGGGTATGATGAGAGGGGGCTACCAGGAGCACAGTGCCTGTGGTGAATAGACTGGGTATGATGAGAGGGGGCTACCAGGAGCACAGTGCCTGTGGTGAATAGACTGGGTATGATGAGAGGGGGCTACCAGGAGCACAGTGCCTGTGGTGAATAGACTGGGTATGATGAGAGGGGGCTACCAGGAGCACAGTGCCTGTGGTGAATAGACTGGGTATGATGAGAGGGGGCTACCAGGAGCACAGTGCCTGTGGTGAATAGACTGGGTATGATGAGAGGGGGCTACCAGGAGCACAGTGCCTGTGGTGAATAGACTGGGTATGATGAGAGGGGGCTACCAGGAGCACAGTGCCTGTGGTGAATAGACTGGGTATGATGAGAGGGGCTACCAGGAGCACAGTGCCTGTGGTGAATAGACTGGGTATGATGAGAGGGGGCTACCAGGAGCACAGTGCCCGTGGTGAATAGACTGGGTATGATGAGAGGGGCTACCAGGAGCACAGTGCCCGTGGTGAATAGACTGGGTATGATGAGAGGGGGCTACCAGGAGCACAGTGCCCGTGGTGAATAGACTGGGTATGATGAGAGGGGGCTACCAGGAGCACAGTGCCCGTGGTGAATAGACTGGGTATGATGAGAGGGGGCTACCAGGAGCACAGTGCCTGTGGTGAATAGACTGGGTATGATGAGAGGGGGCTACCAGGAGCACAGTGCCTGTGGTGAATAGACTGGGTATGATGAGAGGGGCTACCAGGAGCACAGTGCCCGTGGTGAATAGACTGGGTATGATGAGAGGGGGCTACCAGGAGCACAGTGCCTGTGGTGAATAGACTGGGTATGATGAGAGGGGGCTACCAGGAGCACAGTGCCTGTGGTGAATAGACTGGGTATGATGAGAGGGGGCTACCAGGAGCACAGTGCCCGTGGTGAATAGACTGGGTATGATGAGAGGGGCTACCAGGAGCACAGTGCCTGTGGTGAATAGACTGGGTATGATGAGAGGGGCTACCAGGAGCACAGTGCCTGTGGTGAATAGACTGGGTATGATGAGAGGGGGCTACCAGGAGCACAGTGCCCGTGGTGAATAGACTGGGTATGATGAGAGGGGCTACCAGGAGCACAGTGCCTGTGGTGAATAGACTGGGTATGATGAGAGGGGGCTACCAGGAGCACAGTGCCCGTGGTGAATAGACTGGGTATGATGAGAGGGGGCTACCAGGAGCACAGTGCCTGTGGTGAATAGACTGGGTATGATGAGAGGGGGCTACCAGGAGCACAGTGCCTGTGGTGAATAGACTGGGTATGATGAGAGGGGGCTACCAGGAGCACAGTGCCTGTGGTGAATAGACTGGGTATGATGAGAGGGGGCTACCAGGAGCACAGTGCCTGTGGTGAATAGACTGGGTATGATGAGAGGGGGCTACCAGGAGCACAGTGCCTGTGGTGAATAGACTGGGTATGATGAGAGGGGGCTACCAGGAGCACAGTGCCTGTGGTGAATAGACTGGGTATGATGAGAGGGGGCTACCAGGAGCACAGTGCCTGTGGTGAATAGACTGGGTATGATGAGAGGGGGCTACCAGGAGCACAGTGCCCGTGCCCTGCAGTTGCTGCATGGCCCTGTGCAGGTCTCTCTCCTCCACGTGGGGGAACTCCTCCACCCCGCTGGGGATCAGGAAGCACTTGAAGCCCGCCACGCCCGCCTGGATCAGAGGCCGCAGCTCCCGCTGAGAAGCATTCATACGTACGCACAGATATACAAAAATATGTAAGTATATACAGTACATACATACATGTATCCATCCATACATACATACATACATTCATGATATTAACTGTGAATTTGTCATTATGCTTTCACATTGAAACCCAACAGAAGTAGTTGAGGAAGGCTTTTATACTACAGCTACTGAAGACGTGTTTACATTAGCTCCTCCAGTAGGACACGGCAGGTTACCTGGTTGCCAGGGACAACGCCTCCCCAGAAGGCTGTGTCCACAAAACACTGCCCTTCAGCCACCCGCGTCTTCTCACGGAAGTTGTCAAGGGTGGTGGTGGGAGGGATGCTGTTGCTACGGGGACAGGGTTAGGGTAAGAACCTGAAAATGGATACTGCCCATCGCATATATAATATTTATTCAACTTTTTGGGGTTTTTGTTAAAAATTAGTTGTCATGCATAAAGCACATCCACGATCAGCATCATGACTAACATTGTTCCTAACATAGCAACCTCTGCGGCTTCTTTGAAAATGATATTTACACAAGGTGATCTTCAAAAAACATTACGTAATGTTTACCATGCTCCCTGACCCCTGACCCCAGTGGGGGTGTGACCCAGACTCACAGGGGCATGTCCACAATGGTGGTGACCCCCCCAGCGGCAGCGGCCCGGGTGGCCGTCCAAAACCCCTCCCAGGAGGCGCGGCCTGGCTCGTTCACGTGCACGTGGGCGTCCACGATGCCCGGCATGACCAGGCTGTCCCCCACGTCCACCACCTGCAGACCCAGGACATCACAACAGCTCTCCAGCCCTGATCCTGGAGAGATACCCTCCTGTAGGGTATCTCTCCAGCCCTGATCCTGGAGAGATACCCTCCTGTAGGGTATCTCTCCAGCCCTGATCCTGGAGAGATACCCTCCTGTAGAGTATCTCTCCAGCCCTGATCCTGGAGAGATACCCTCCTGTAGGGTATCTCTCCAGCCCTGATCCTAGAGAGATACCCTCCTGTAGGGTATCTCTCCAGCCCTGCTCCTTGAGAGATACCCTCCTGTAGGGTATCTCTCCAGCCCTGCTCCTTGAGAGATACCCTCCTGTAGGGTATCTCTCCAGCCCTGCTCCTGGAGAGATACCCTCCTGTAGAGTATCTCTACAGCCCTGCTCCTGGAGAGATACCCTCCTGTAGGTTTCCCCTCTAACCCTAACCCTAACCCCAGTTTTAACAGTAATTATTCAGCTTGTCAACCAGCTAATTATTAAAATCTGCTGAGCTAAATTAGAGCTCTCCAGGAACTGGACTGAACACCTTCAGGGACTTGTAACCTGTTAATAACTATAGACACCTTTTGAAAAGGTCTACTTCTGAAGTATAGATAAAATACATGAGTTTCTAAACCCTTTAAGGATCTGTGACACCATTAATTTCAGCTCTTATTTAGCATCAAACTCTACATGACAAGCTAAATAAAACAAAGTTTGTTTTGAAGGGCAGGCGAGTCCTCTCTCTCTCCAGCAGGGGGCGTGTGCAGCCCAGGAGACAGAGGGCCTACCTGGCAGGCAGGGTCCAGGGCGGGGCTGGGGTTTGGAAGAATGGCATGGATCTTCCCCTCCTTCAGAACCACAACAGCAGGAAGAATATGATCACCCACAAGCACCCTGCTGCTTCTCACGGCTCTCACTGTGTCTCCGGGCTGCATGCTCCTGTCTGTGGGGCTGGAGGACAGCTGAACAGACCTGCTCCTGTTCCCTTGTGCTCAAAGAGGCTCAGCTGTTCGGTGGGTCAGTGCTCTATGGTTGAAGCTCCGCCTCTCTGACTGGTCTTGCGTAACATTATGGCTTCTTTAAAAACATGCCTGTTGACTCTTGTTCTTTACACCCGATCACTGCATGCTAGCAGCGAGAAGAAGTCGAGAGTCTTTATTCTTAGACCTGACAGGTAAATCAGCAGTTAAACTTCCTGATTGCCTTGTTATGGTTCATCATGTGTCCATCAGGAGTATGTAAATGTAGCTAATGTAAATCATATTTTTAACTGCTTCCATTCCCTGGAGCCCAGGTGTGGAGGGGAGACGGCCTGTCCTGGAGCCCAGGTGTGGAGGGGAGACGGCCTGTCCTGGAGCCCAGGTGTGGAGAGGAGACGGCCTGTCCTGGAGCCCAGGTGTGGAGAGGAGACGGCCTGTCCTGGAGCCCAGGTGTGGAGGGGAGACGGCCTGTCCTGGAGCCCAGGTGTGGAGGGGAGACGGCCTGTCCTGGAGCCCAGGTGTGGAGAGGAGACGGCCTGTCCTGGAGCCCAGGTGTGGAGGGGAGACGGCCTGTCCTGGAGCCCAGGTGTGGAGAGGAGACAGCCTGCATCTCTTTAAGAAAACATGTCAAGACTTGCAGCAACAACTCACTGAACCCATCAATAATTCAGCTCTCTGTGCCATAAACTCAGAAACACAGGAAAGGAGAGGAGAGGATGGAGGAAAACAGGAAAGGATGGGATAGGAGGGAAATAATATGTGAGGAGAGGAAAGGAGGAAGGAAAAGGAGAAGGCGAGGAGGGAGGAGAGGAGGGAGGAGAGGAGGAGAGGGGGAGAGGAGAGGAGGGAGGAGAGGAGAGGAGGGAGAAGAGGAGGAGAGGAGAGGAGAGGAGGGAGGAGAGGAGGGAGGAGAGGAGGGAGGAGAGGACTGCTCAGACCCAACTTAACGACTTCTCTTCCTGTCTTCCTCTCCTCCCGTCTGTCTTCCTGTCTTCCTCTCCTCCCGTCTGTCTTCCTGTAATCCGTATTCCCCTTTCATCCTCCACTACAACAGAACATCTGACATTCTATCACACATGCCAGCCAGAGCCCTCTATAACAGTTTATATGTTTGCTAGACACCAGTGACCTATTCCCAGACACATGGACTATTAGAACGGTAAACACATAAAGAATCATGTCACATGGTTTGTGATGTTGTGAGGGGACTTGATAGAGCTTGTCGTTTACTGGCTGTAAGATCATTTTACATACATTGTCTCCATGGACACTTCCCTAGCTCCATATAGACACCCTGCTGAATTAAAGAAAGCTCTTGCATCAGACACAGGGAGGAAACAGTATGAGTCAGAGAGAGAGAAGAGGGCAATAGGAATAGTAATAGAGGGAGAGAGAGAATAGAAAGATAGAGAGAGAGAGAGAGAGAGAGAGAGAGAGAGAGAGAGAGAGAGAGAGAGAGAGAGGGAGGGAAGGAAGGAGGCAGAGAGGAAGGGAGGGAGGGAGGCAGAGAGGGAGAGAGGGAGAGAGAGAGAGACCAGTAGCTACCCTGGCCGCAGTGAAGCTATGCAGAGAAGGTCAGTGTTCTGCATTGTGTTTCAGGAGGGGTGTAACCTGAGCAGCCCTCTCCTGCCTGGTCATAGAAGCTTCTAGAGCAGTCACACACACAGGCCTCCAGCCTCCAACCTCCACCCTCCAGCCTCTATTGTGAGTAAAGTTCATTCACAATAGACTGTACATAGGCCAAGTTCCATCTACACAAATAACACAATATCATTCCAGTGTTTGCGAGTATGTGAGATGTGCTGGTCTGTCCAGCTACAGTGTTTACCCAGGCCTCAACAGGAATATGGTGATACTGTGATCTCATAGGCCACTAATAAACTTACAGTGTACATATTGAATTTAAAAAAATTATATCCAATTAAATCTCTGTTTTCTTATAAAAGGATGTCGTTTTGATAAAGGCCCTGTGGCGTTGTGTCTGGCTAAGACCAGCTGGCTCAATGAGGAAGTGCTGAGTGTGATGTCACTCTGCACTGAGCGTGTCACAGGGGATGACTTGCAGAAGCCTGAGAGGAGAGAGGGATTTTCTCGATCACAATATTTTGTATTAAATATAATCCTCTTGAACACCCCCCCCCCCCCTCACACTGTGGGACGTGGAGTAAAAAGGGACTGTCTCTATAAAAAGCCCACGAATATGATCACATGACATCCCAGACTTCATCCTGGTGTATGAGTTTCCTCACACTTCCTTATACCACTTCCCAGTCAGAACTCAGGTCCACTTCCTGCTTCCCAGTCAGAGCTCAGGTCCACTTCCTGCTTCCCAGTCAGAACTCAGGTCCACTTCCGGAATGGGCCTACGAAGCCAACAGCATGAATCAGCCAATGATTAATTTGGCAATATGCGCTTGGGTCTTTAAGGGCCAGTTGATTATATCCTGAATCCAAGACACAAGATCTGGGCTCCTGTGATTTATTATGGTCTGGCAGGGCCCGGTGGTCTCTAACGGTTTCCATGGTACCGAGAGCAGCTTTGTGTCTCTGGGCCTTACAGAGGTAAGTCCAGAAGTGATCTACTAAAGCAGAATTCAAGCAGATGTATTGCTGAATTTTCTAACTAAGGTGATCTCTAAGCATATTAGTTATATGTAATTTTCCTTCTGTATTTCTCACGTGCTGCTCTACAGGCAGATGGGCCCAGTTCCTTCAGAGAACGCTGGTCTGAGAGCTGTTTTGTGTGTGAGTATTATTCCCCTGAGGACACTAATCTCTTGCTCTCCCTCTTGCTCTCTGTCACTGTCTGGCTGGCAAACTCATCCCCTCCCCCTCCCCTTCCTTCTCCTGCCCTCTCCTACTCTCTCTCTCTCTCTCTCTCTCTCTCTCTCTCTCTCTCTCTCTCTCTCTCTCTCTCTCTCTCTCTCTCTCTCTGTGTCTCTCGGCTGCTGCATCGATGCTGCTACCTCCCTAAGTGGTGATGTCACCGGCTCATTCGGCTCAGCATCCTCACCACAGGCAGAGACAACAGAGCCATTTTGGCTTTCCGGCTGGTGGAATGCGCAGGGAGTTCTGTTTGATATCCAGATCCGCTCCGGGGCAGGGCTGAGAAGGGCATCTGTCTACTAAGATTCCGGTCGGAGCCGTTTCCCGGGTCTTCCAGCTCGGAGGAGGGGAGCGCGGCAGCGACTGAGGCGGAGACAAGACTAGGAGGACCGGGAGCAGACAGGGGAGCTAGCGGGCTCTAAACAGGTACAACGGGCTTTATCATCACCAGATATATGACAGTAGTAAGAGCTCGTCTGTTTTCGGTCTCCATTGTCCTAGTGATAATGCAGTTTTAATGAGACAGCGTTTGTTTGTTCGGTGCTGGGTCTCCTGGGAGGGAGTCGCTATGAGGGTGCGGCTACTGAGAAGATGTCAACATTTCACAGCCTGTCTGAAGGGTTGAAAACAGGAGGTTTAAAATGTCTGTTACAGCTAAATTCTCAAAGAGATGCTATCAAATTGATTGACCTTTTGGGTTGTTTGCCAGTGTTAGTAGAAAGGTAGAAAGAAATTTGCGCTGTCATCACTGGGTAGTTAAAGGCAGGTAAAGTGGACTAGACATCTGACAGCAAGCGATAACCTTAAGATTACAGCTCGTTTATATGTTCCCAACATTTGAATTGGAAAATATTTTCTAAACAAATCGAAACATCAAAGCCAATAATGTCATCTAAATGATGGACCTACTTTTACTCAGGAAACAAGCACCGTTCCTTAAAACCGCACATTTCATATCTTGGATAGGAAGAACGCCTAGGTAGGCCTACCTGACGTTCTCTTATTAACGGTGTTAAGTAGAATCCCCGCCAACATACAACATACCGCGAATGAGACTTCCCAAATGGCAGAGAAATAATGAACAATTCGGTAGATGACGAAACAACCGAACTATAGAGGCATGTTTTTATTGATGGTAAACCGAGACCCTCTCACCTGACGTGCTTGACCTGACGACAAGCAACGCAGCATTTACATGTAAAGCGGCGACCACTCATATCTCCATAATGAGGTTCATGCTCTACTGTCCGACAAATGGAGGCCCGTTTTGTATAAATTCCTCCAACCTAAATCCAATTGTGACATGGCCTAATGTTTTCACACAAGTTAAAAGTCACATGACCGCAATTAATGTAATAATTTCGACATGAGTAACTGAGACATATTATTGCAGGCCAGGCTTCATCAAAGTCCTTTCAACGTGATCCAACAAAATAATTCTGGCGTTTGGTCATACCTGTCATTAGGTCAGTATATTACAGAAGAACTAGCATAAGAATAAAACAAACCTGATCTCCATCTACTCAATATCTGCCCTTTTGTAGCCTATATTTGATACTGGCTTCTGTACAGATAATGTACCTGCATGGAGAGAAATGAATGTGATTTGACTATTTCTGACATTGATGAGTCATTGGTCGTCCTACCAGGCCACCCCCATTACAATTAGGATTTAATGACGCATTTAGGCTCCTCTGACAAACAGCATGAATGTGACAGAGAGCTGTCGGACTCTTCAGCAGCCTGTCCTGCTCAGGCGTCGGGCCGCGTCGACTCCGGGCCCCGGGCAGGGCTCTGTGTTATTGGACCAGAGTAATCCCAGGAAGCGGCCAACGTTTAGCTGCGGCCGCACTTCTTTTGTTCCTGCCAGGCTGCCCTGCCCTCCTGCAGCCTGCACTGGCTGACCATGCAGGCTCTATTCAGCCCACACACACAGGATCATCTACTGTAGGCGTTCACTGGAACCAGACACACCAAACTCACTCCGACAAACTCTATTATACTGAAATACATAGCGTATTATTGTGGTTGGGTGATGAAATGTTTGTCAGGGAGTTTGTTGTTTGACTTGATATCAGCAGTTCTGGGCTGTTTCTTTCAAACCGATTTATAGATAGGAGAGGATATGATTAGTGTCCATGGATTCAGTTGCTATGGGAATGAGTAGGCCTACTTTGAGAGCCATCGGTTCCTTCACTAAAGTAATGTAATTTACGATGCTTTCTCCTTGGTAATGACTTCCTGAATCAATACTTGAGTTGGCTTATCAAAACGGAGACACAGAGTTACACCAAGATGACCTGGGAGTCAGCGCTCAAGGTCAACTTCGTTGTCGAAAAACAGAAATGCAAATATAACAATCGTGTCCTGGGGGTATAGAATCACAAATGTACAAAACATGTCCTCATAACAATGACTTGATGATTAGATGACTTGATGAATTAACGACTGTTACTGTACTAACAGACTGAGGCAGACGTGTTTTTAAAATCAAACCAAAATCAATGTTCCTGTCAGTCCTGAGAAGAGCTGTTGCTGTGTGTTGATGGGCTGGGATGCTCAACTGAGCGTTGCGTGTGTTCTGCAGGTGAGGGCGTGGTTTGGCCCAGGTGTGAGAGGGGCAGAGGGGAGCGAGGAAGGCTTTAGGATGGCGGGGGCGTCGGTCAAGGTGGCGGTGAGGGTTCGACCCTTCAACTCCAGAGAGATGGCCAAGGACAGCAGGTGCATCATCCAGATGTCCGGGAACACAACCAGTAAGTACTGTAACCAGCCTGCCAACCACTCTACTTCACACTAGACCACACCACTGTTTATCCCACCTCCACACAGAGATTGCTAGGATGTTCATCTCCTGTGTGTCTGGCTGTGTTTTCATGTTTTTACATTCTTCTCAGAGCAGCTTGTATCAGCAGAGTGAGTCGGCAGCCATTTTGTCCTGTTGTTAGTGTATGGCTCTGCATGCAGCCAGTGGACTGGACCGGAACTGGAGCAAATCTGACCTGACGGGTCATTCAGTCACATTCTCTGGATTTTTTGGTAACTCCAAAGGGTTAGGGCTAGGGCTAGGTTTAGGAGTTTTTGTGTTGTGTTGAATCATCCTGGATGGACAGTATTGGTCTATCTATACTTCCTCCAAATTGATTTGAAAGGTTTGAAAGTCTCCAAACTTCCTACCATGGATGCGTTAACCTACACTGCTTGGTAAGTGTGTGTTTCTGTATGTGTGTGTGTGAGTGTGTGAACAACATGCTGTATTTGTCTCCTCTGTTGTGTGGGTGCCCTTGCTCCTTGGAATGTCAGTCTGTGTCGTGAGGAGACTACAGGCAGATAGGATATCTAGCCTGCTTTGCAAGGTAAAGCCATTGGTCAATAATGAATGAGGCTTCCTAAAATATTTACAGTTTGGCCTAATTTAGCCTTCTCTCTCTCCCCTCTGAGCTTATGGTTGACTGGAGACAAAAAGAGTTGCCTTTTTAGAAAAAAACTTGTTGACATCTAGATTCAGTTTTATATGCTGCAGCTGTATCAGTCCACACACACACACACACACACACACACACACACACACACACACACACACACACACACACACACACACACACACACACACACACACACACACACATAGGAGGAGCACAGGTCTGTTAGTGCTTCTGATAGGATGCTCAGACTCCTTCAAGCCCATAGACAACCGTGAGCAGCCCCCAGACATCACAGATGCACCGTGAGCAGCCCCCAGACATCACAGATGCATGCCTCTCCTCCTCCTGACGAGCCAACACACACATGCCTACACACACAACACTTATTCATTCCTTTGTCGGTTGTCTCAGGACTGAGGAGTGTAAGGAGGCTGTGTGCAGGCTGTGTGTAGGCTGTGTGCAGGCTGTTTGCTGGCTGTGTGCAGGCTGTGTGCAGGCTGTGTGCTGGCTGTTTGCTGGCTGTGTGTAGGCTGTGTGCAGGCTGTGTGCTGGCTGTTTACTGGCTGTGTGCAGGCTGTGTGCAGGCTGTGTGCTGGCTGTGTTCAGGCTGTGTGCAGGCTGTGTATAGGCTGTGTGCAGGCTGTTTGCTGGCTGTGTGATGGCTGTGTGTCTGCAGCACTCTACCTTCAGAACGCCCTTGAAAGGCTTCCTGACTGAAGTGTAACTCTGGGAGCCTATCTTAGTTTGTAATCTGCATGAAGACTGAGACCAGAGAGTCATGCTGAGTTGGAGAGTTGGACTTCACAGAGCACAGTACCTCACTAGTAACATCACGATAAGATGATGTTTAATGATGTTTATCTTCCCTGCAGCCTTGGAGGGTGTTTAATATACATTTACATTTATTCATTTAGCAGATGCTTTTATCCAAAGCGACTTCCAAGGAAGAGCTTTACAAAAGTGCATTGGTCACTGATCATAACAACGAGATAGCCCCAAACATTGCGGGTAGCCAAAACATGAAGCATACATTGTGAAAAAACAAATAATATAAATATATATATACAGACTCTGCTCAGGTCACAAAGCTCTGTAGAACCTGAAACACCTGAAACACCTTAGCACTGGGACATACCTCACCTTCAGCATCAGAGTACAGCAGTTGTAATGTTAGTGTAGAGCTATTTGAGGCAGTGTTGAGGCAGTGCCATGCGGAGGCAGTGTTGAGACAGTGCCATGCGGAGACAGTGTTGAGGCAGTGCCATGTAGAGGCAGTTTTGAGGCAGTGTTGAGGCAGTGCCATGCGGAGGCAGTGTTGAGGCAGTGCCATGCGGAGACAGTGTTGAGGCAGTGCCATGCAGAGGCAGTTTTGAGACAGTGTTGAGGCAGTGCCATGCGGAGGCAGTGTTGAGGCAGTGCCATGCAGAGGCAGTTTTGAGGCAGTGTTGAGGCATTACCATGCGGAGGCAGTGTTGAGGCAGTGCCATGCAGAGGCAGTTTTGAGGCAGTGTTGAGGCATTGCCATGCAGAGGCAGTGTTGAGGCAGTGTTGAGGCAGTGCCATGCGGAGGCAGTGTCAGATTGGTAGTTGTGTTGCAGCACAGATGGTGAGTTCAGCTGAGGTGAGTTTAGTTCCGAGGGCTGTGAGATAATAAATTTCAAACACAACATTACCTGGGAGAACATTAGGTTTGTGGCCGAGGCCCTTCTAAGCACCACCTGACAGCACTGGGCTCACAGAGACATTCCACACTGAGGTGTGTGAGTGTGCCACCAGCTCCTTCATCATCCCATGTGTGCCGGGGAAAATACTGTCAGCCAGTTTCAGCAAGTTAGATTGAGTTTCCTTCTTAAGCAGTGAATCATCCAGGCCGTAGCAGGCTGGTAGATGAAGTCGTCCAGGACCAGACAGGAGAGAGATGGATGCCTGCCAGCCTGGGGTGTTCATCTGAGGCTGCAGCACAGCAGCCCTGCAGCACAGCAGCCCTGCAGCCCTGCAGCACAGCCTCCTCATAGCATTGCTTTGGCCCGGGAAGATGGGGCTCTGGGGTGGGGGGTGGGGGGGGGGGTGATGTCATGAATACCCCGAGGTAGCAGTGTCTGAATGGGCCTGGGGCCCAGAGGGGTTTAAATGGAGCCTTGTTTGTGGGTGTCTGTGACAGAGAGGAAGTAAGGAGGGGGGTGAGATGGTGGGTGTGGGGGTGCTTTTGTGTTCCTCCCCCCTCCCGCCCCCCTCCCCCCTCTTCATTCTCCTCCTCCATCCAGCCCCTCAGCAGCTTGGTTCCCACAGCAGGAGAATGGAGCGGAGAGTGACAGGCCTGGCTGGAGGGCAGCAGGGTGGAGGTGCTGAGGGGCCGAGGGGCCGAGGGGCCGAGGGGCCGAGGGGCCGAGGGGCCGAGGGAGGAGAACCTGTAGGAGAGACGGGAGAAAATAGATGTTTTGTCTGCTGATTATCCTCTCAGTGAGCAGGGGTGATAGGCTGCATACATCTCCATGCATCTCATTTAGGTCTGACAGCTTCATGGCCTGCTGCTGTAATTAGCTGTCAGGAACGGGGTGCTCCTCTTTGTGTGATTGGCTGTTACTATGCCTGCAGACAGGGCAGGGCAGCAGGAAGGGGCGGAGCCATGCCCTCCAGAGAGAGTCTGACTCCTCAGCATCACTGGCTGCTTTGAGAGATGAGTGTCCATGACGTGGCATAAGACAGACTGAAAGAGATTGGTGTGTGTCTGTGTGTGTGAGTGTGTGTGTGTGTGTGAGAGAAGGTGCGACAGTGTGACGTGGTGTACACATACAGCCGGGAAGGAGCAAACAGCACCTGCTGTCAGAACTAAAAGGAGGTTTTATTAGAAGCTGTCTAATTAAGTTGGCCCTGTCATACCCAGACCTGGCGCCATCTAGAAACTCAACAGCTCACAATTACCCAGACAGCCCCTGGAATACAGGGACATAGTGACCTTTTGTCAACACACACACACACACACACAAACGACTTGTGCGGATCATTGATTGAGCCAAATGTGATTAAAAACCTGCTCTGCTGGAACACTGGAATAATAAGTATGGTTCTCCTCATCTCCGCTTCTCCTCACCTCCTCACCTGTTCTCGTCTTATCCTCTCCTCTTCTCCTTTCTCCTCATCTCCTCTCCTCTTCTCCTCTTTTCCTTTCTCCTCTCCTCTTCTCTTTTCTCCTCTCCTTTCCTCCTCTTCTCCTCTTCTCCTCATCTCCTCACCTCTTCTCCTCATCTCCTCCTCTCCTCTTCTCCTCTCCTCACCTCCTCTCCTCTTCTCCTTTCTCCTCTCTTCTCCTTTCTCCTCTCCTCTCCTCTTCTCCTCATCCCCTCTCCTCACTTCCTCACCTCCTCTCCTCTTCCCTCTTCTCCTTTCTACTCTCCTCTTCTCCTCATCTCCTCACCTCTTCTCCTCATCTCTTCTCCTTTCTCCTCTCCTCTCCTCTTCTCCTCTCCTCCTCTCCTTATCTCCTCTCCTCCTCTCCTCCATCACATGAGCTGCTGATGTCATGGCAGTGTCTAACAGGCCTCATGTTTGTGTGTGGGGTTTGGAACATCCCCGCTCTATCAGAGAGGAGAGGACAGAACAGAGAGACTGTGTTTCTAGGTGACGGTGGGACGGCTTCTGTATCTCTGAGGACGAGATACAGAAGCCGAGTGAAGAGTGTGAGGGGATTACCCACAAGGACCACTTTGCTTGTGACTGGAGCTGGAGCGTGTTGTTTACCCAGGGAGAATTCAGGGCCAGGTTCTACGTGGGGCTAGCTAGGGGCAGGGCTAGTTTCTAAGTGGGGATAGCTAGGGGCAGGGCTAGTTTCTAAGTGGGGCTAGCTAGGGGCAGGGCTAGGTTCTAAGTGGGGCTAGCTAGGGGCAGGGCTAGGTTCTAAGTGGGGCTAGCTAGGGGCAGGGCTAGTTTCTAAGTGGGGCTAGCTAGGGGCAGGGCTAGGTTCTAAGTGGGGCTAGCTAGGGGCAGGGCTAGGTTCTAAGTGGGGCTAGCTAGGGGCAGGGCTAGTTTCTAAGTGGGGCTAGCTAGGGGCAGGGCTAGGTTCTAAGTGGGGCTAGGGGCTGATGAAATATTGACACCCTGTCACAGGTACTCCCTCAGATCAGCTGTTGTGCTCCACCCGGCTCAGCCGCCCATCCCATCCCAGTTTCCACCCCAAGGGCAACACGAAACCTTCAGGGTGCCTAGCAACGGACGGCTCTTCAGTTGTAGTCATACCCACACACATCTTCTGCTCTCTCTCTCACACACACACTTACTACACACACTTACTACACACACTTACTCCCCTCACACACTTTACTTAGTTCCCTCTGTCTACTCAGCAGGGTTATAATGGGCAGTGCTGCCCTCGGGGCCTCTTCCATGCTCGGACTGTTGGAGGGATGGAGAGAGAGACATAGAAAGACAGAGAGAGAGAGTAACGTACATATACTGTACAGCAGTAATGTACAGCAGAAGGTCAAGGATCAGAATTCTCCAGTGTTTTGGTGGTTCTGAGATGAACTCTGCTGCCTGTCTGTGGGTCATCTCCTCCTGCCTGTCTGTGGGTCATCTCCTCCTGCCTGTCTGTGGGTCATCTCCTCCTGCCTGTCTGTGGGTCATCTCCTCCTGCCTGTCTGTGGGTCATCTCCTCCTGCCTGGAATTGGAACCCAGCACAGGAAATTCTGCTCATTGGTTACTGGCCCTCAGGGAAAACAGATCGCCCTCGCCTCTTTCATAGATCTAATTTCACCAGATCGATCCTTTTGAGATTACCCCCTCCTCCTCCTCTCTCCTTCTCCCTTTTTAAGTGCTGTCATGACATGAAATCATCAATGGAATCACAAACATGGGCTAGTAGAGGAAGCTACAAGCCTGTGGAAGGATCGGAGTGCTTAATTATTTTTGTGGTTCTGTATGTTTAAGGTTGTTCTCCTCCTCTTTTCTTCTCCTCTCCTCCCCTCTCCTCCTCTCCCCTCCTCTGTCTTCTCTCCTCCTCCTCTTCTCTCCTCTCTCCTCCTCTCTGCTCCTCGTCTCTACCCTGGTGTGTGTGGGGCTTGGCGTTGCCTCCTGCTCAGAGTGGGACGTGAGGTGACTCAACTCAACCACAAGTCACATACAGTACAACCTGATGTCACTCAGAAACAGAGAGAAGAGAGGAAGTGATGACAAAGAGAGAGAGAGAGAGAGGGGTGGGGGGGAGAGAGAGCCGGGGGAGGGAAAGAGAAAGGGATAGAGAAAGAGGGAAGGAATGGAGGGAGGAGGGAGGGATTAAGAGAGGGAGAGTTAGATGGAGAGAGTAATATAATTGAGTCACTAGATGTTTCTGAACAGATCCATTAAGGAGATTAGATTTTTAGAGCTGCCATGGTGACGCATCGTAGCTGACGTAGCCTGATCAGTCACTGCAGCTCTGATCTGGATGATGTCAGGTCTGATGATGGTGTAGGTCTGCTGGACTGTCAGAATGTTAAGCTGATCTTAATGTTTTCCTGAAGTGTCTCTTGACAGGAAAACGTGTTTGAGATATTTTGGACTGAGAGGAATTAGACAGACCTTGCTCATGTGACTGTTTCTTCGGTTTGAAAGGAGAAAATTACACATCAAGTCAATACAGCTCTTATTTACGTGACCTGTGTTTTGGTGTTGAGAGATAAATCAAATTTCAAATCAAATCAAATTTATAGAAGTGAATCTCCCAGTGATTCATTTTTCCTGGAAGTCTTTTGTGCGTCTGGCTGATTAGTCTGCTCCCTGCCCTGTTCCTGCCCCAGGGTTCCTACCCTAGGGCTCCTGCTCCAGGGCTCCTGCCCCAGGGCTCCTGCCCCAGGGCTCCTGCCCCAGGGCTCCTGCCCCTGCGCTCCTGCCCCAGGGCTCCTGCCCCAGGGCTCCTGCCCCAGGGCTCCTGCCCCAGGGCTCCTGCTGCTACCTCGCTATCCAAGAACATCAAGCCTAACTTTATTAGTCAAGGCCTTTTTGAAAAGAAATGCTGTTGCCCACAGTTCTCAAAGCTTCACAGATCCAAGCTCAACCCTCCTCCAATCTGTCTTGTCGGTCTACCTGTCTGTCTGTCTGTCTGTCTGCCTGTCTGTCCATCTACTTACCTGTCTACCTGTCTGAGGGAAGGCAGGTGTGACTTGCCAGGCCAGCCTGTCTGTGTGTCTCCAGACCCAGGGTCAGTGACCCAGGCCAGGTTGGGTTTCACCCAGAGTATCCCTCCCCTCCCCCTGACCCCTGTCCTGTCTCCTGTCTTTCAGCCATCATCAACCCCAAGCAACCCAAAGAGAACAAGAGCTTCAACTTTGATTACTCCTACTGGTCACACACCACGGTGAGCACACCTGGACACCTCTCTCCCCTCTGGCCTCCCTACTTCTCGAAGGATAGATTTATATTCTGTATGGAATATCAACATGGATAATGGTCTGACTTGTGTCTCTAATTAGTATCTCTAAGTAGTGTCTCTGCTCCCCTGCCTCCCTGCCCCCCTGCCTCCCTGCCCCCCTGCCTCCCTGCCCCCCTGCCTCCCTGCCCCCCTGCCTCCCTGCCCCCCTGCCTCCCTGCCCCCCTGCCCCCCTGCCTCCCCAGCCGGAGGACCCAGACTACGCCTCCCAGCTGCAGGTGTACCAGGACATCGGGGTGGAGATGCTGCAGCACGCCTTCCAGGGCTACAACGTCTGCATCTTCGCCTACGGCCAGACGGGGGCAGGCAAGAGCTACACCATGATGGGACGCCAGGAGAAGGATCAGGAAGGCATCATCCCTCTGGTACACACACACACATCATCCCCTGGTACACACACACACACATCATCCCCTGGTACACACACACACACATCATCCCCTGGTACACACACACATCATCCCCCTGGTACACACACACACACACACACATCATCCCCCTGGTACACACACACACACCATCCCCCTGGTACACACACACACACATCATCCCCCTGGTACACACACACACACACACCGTCCCCCTGGTACACACACACACACACCATCCCCCTGGTACACACACACACACACCATCCCCCTGGTACACTATCTCTCTCAGACCACATTCTCCTGGTACTGTACCCAGATTAGACATAATTTTAGTTCAGTGAATGTAACTGGTTCTTCCTCCCCTCTCTCATCAGTTGTGTGAAGATCTGTTCACCAAGATCAACGGCTGCAACACTGACAACAACTTGTCTTACTCTGTAGAGGTGAGCATACTGTCTGCCTGCCTGTCTGTCTGCCTGTCTGTCTGTCGACCTGTCTGTCTGTCTGTCGACCCGTCTGTCTGAACTCTCCTTAACCACCTGTCGTCCCCCCCCCCCCAGGTGAGCTACATGGAGATCTACTGTGAGCGCGTGCGTGACCTCCTGAATCCCAAGAACAAGGGGAACCTGCGTGTGCGAGAGCACCCCCTGCTGGGGCCCTACGTGGAGGACCTGTCTAAGCTGGCTGTCACCTCCTACAACGACATCCAGGACCTCATGGACTCTGGCAACAAGGCCCGGTAGGCCCTCACCCCACCTGGGTGACGTCACCCCCCCTGTCCCCCCCGTCCCCCTCTCACCCCCCCTGTCCCTCTCTCACCCCCCCTGGGTGCCCTGACCCCCCCTGTCCCCCCTGTCCTCCTCTCACCCCCCCTGTCCCCCTCTCACCCCCCCTGTCCCCCTCTCACCCCCCCTGTCCCCCTCTCACCCCCCCTGTCCCCCTCTCACCCCCCCTGGGTGCCCTGTCCCCCCTGTCCCCCCTGTCCTCCTCTCACCCCCCCTGTCCTCCTCTCACCCCCCCTGTCCCCCTCTCACCCCCCCCGTCCCTCTCTCACCCCCCCTG
>NC_085041.1:504278-514278 GCF_963692335.1 Osmerus eperlanus
GCCCAGAGAGAGCTGCTGGACAAGCAGGGCATCGACATGAAGCAGGAGATGGACCAGAGGTATGGAGGAAGGAGGAGGAGGAGGAGGAGGAGGAGGAGGATGAGGAGGAGGAGGAGGAGGAGGGAGAGGAGGAGGAGGAGGAGGAGGAGGAGGAGGAGGGAGAGGAGGAGGGAGAGGGAGAGGAGGAGGGAGAGGAGGAGGAGGAGGAGGAGGGAGAGGAGGAGGGAGAGGGAGAGGAGGAGGAGGAGGAGGAGGAGGAGGGAGAGGGAGAGGAGGAGGGAGAGGGAGAGGAGGAGGAGGAGGAGGAGGAGGAGGAGGAGGAGGAGGAGGAGGAGGAGAGGAGGGAGAGGAGGAGGAGGAGGAGGAGGGAGAGGAGGAGGAGGAGGAGGAGGAGGGAGAGGAGGAGGAGGAGGAGGAGGAGGAGGGAGAGGAGGAGGGAGAGGGAGAGGAGGAGGGAGAGGGAGAGGAGGAGGAGGAGGAGGGAGAGGGAGAGGGAGAGGGAGAGGAGGAGGAGGAGGCAGGAGGAGGAGGAGGAGGGAGAGGAGGAGGAGAGGAGAGGGAGAGGAGGAGGAAGGAGGGAGAGGAGGAGGAGGAGGAGGAGGAGGAGGAGAGAAGGAGGGAGAGGAGGAGGAGGAGGGAGAGGAGGAGGAGAGGAGGAGAGGAGGAGGGAGAGGAGGAGGAAGGAGGGAGAGGAGGAGGAGGAGGAGGAGGAGGAGAGGAGGAGGGAGAGGAGGAGGGAGAGGAGGAGGAGGAGGAGGAGGAGGAGGAGGAGGAGGAGGAGGAGGAGGAGGAGGAGGAGGAGGAGGGAGAGGGAGAGGAGGAGGGAGAGGGAGAGGAGGAGGAGGAGGAGGGAGAGGGAGAGGAGGAGGGAGAGGAGGAGGGAGAGGAGGAGGGAGAGGAGGGAGAGGAAGAGAGAGAGGAGGAGGGAGAGGAGGAGGGAGAGGAGAAGAAGAGGGAGAGGAGGAGGGAGAGGAGAAGAAGAGGGAGAGGAGGAGGGAGAGGAGGAGGGAGAGGAGAAGAAGAGGGAGAGGAGGAGGGAGAGGAGGAGGGAGAGGAGGGAGAGGGAGAGGAGGATGAGGAGTAGGAGGGAGAGGAGGAGGAGTGAGAGGAGGAGGGAGAGGAGGGAGAGGAAGAGGGAGAGGAGTAGGAGGAGGGAGAGGAGAAGAGGAGGAGGGAGAGGAGAAGAGGAGGAGGAGGAGGAGGGAGAGGAGGAGGGAGAGGAGGAGGGAGAGGAAGAGGGAGAGGAGGAGGGAGAGGAGGGAGAAGAGGAGGAGGAGGGAGAGGAGGAGTGAGAGGGAGAGAGGAGGGAGAGGAGAAGAAGAGGGAGAGGAGGAGGGAGAGGAGGGAGAGGAAGAGGGAGAGGAGGAGGAGGAAGAGTAGGAGGGAGAGGAGGAGGAGTGAGAGGAGGAGGGAGAGGAGGGAGAGGAGAAGAGGAGGAGGAGGGAGAGGAGGAGGGAGAGGAGGAGGGAGAGGAGGAGGGAGAAGAGGAGGAGGAGGGAGAGGAGGAGTGAGAGGGAGAGAGGAGGAGGCCAGAGACCAGATGGAGGTGCATGTAAAGAGGAGAGGATATGTGTAGAGAGAGAGGAGAGAGGAAAGGAAAATATAGGAGATTCCATTGTTCCATCTGTGGTTCCATCTATGGTTCCATCTGTGGTTCCATCTATGGTTCCATGGTTCTATCTGTGGTTGTGTCGGCAGGCTGCAGGAGCTGGAGGATCAGTACCGCAGGGAGAGAGAGGAGGCCAACAACCTGCTGGAGCAGCAGAGGCTGGTGAGACTGACCCCTGACCCCTGACCCTAACCATGATTAGGAACTGTATCATACCTGGTACCTGATCAGGTTCACTTCCTACAACAACAGTACTGTAGGCCAGATCATGACTTTGTGATCCGTAATCCCAGTGACCTGTAATCCCACAGGATTATGAGAGCAAGCTGGAAGCTCTTCAGAAGCAGGTGGACCGCTGTAACCCTGACGCTGCGGAGGAAGAGGAGGAGCCTGAGGAGGAAGGTGGGTGGAACGTCCTGACGGCTCAGCTGAACAGCCAACACACCAGGACCTCCTTCTGCTTGGTCCCCACAACATCTGGTCCATAGATGATGTCAACAGTCACTACTGTTCTCTGTGTCATTCACACAGTCTGTCATTCACACAGTATCAGTTATAAAGTCCATGGGCAGTATGCAAAAAGGTTTATCGGACCACACAGTCATACCACCAGGAAACACACTGTATCTACGTGGGTCTACTACTAGAGCATACATCCCTAAACACCTTGTTTGTGCATCAGTAGAGTTGTTTTGAGACTTCTCACAAACCCAAACACTTCTCTGACCTCTGTTGCCCCCCAGTCCCGTGGACAGAGAGAGAGAGGGAGATGGCCCTGTGGGGCTTCCGTAAGTGGCGCTGCTACCAGTTCACCTCCCTGAGAGACCTGCTATGGGGAAACGCCATCTTCCTGAAGGAAGCCAACGCCATCAGCGTGGAGCTCAAGAAAAAGGTTCCTGAATATCACCACTACTTTGATCTCCTGGCTAAACAAAAATCAATCAATCTGCCTGTCTATCCATGTAAACTTTTTTTATCTCTGCATCTTACAATATCCCTTGCTCTCTCTCTTTCTCACTCTGTCTCTCTCTCTCTCTCAGGTCCAGTTCCAGTTTGTGCTGCTGACGGACACCCTGTACTCCCCCCTGCCCCCCGACCTGCTTCCCTCGGAGGCGTCCAAGGACAGGGAGCAGAGCCCCTTCCCTCGCACTGTGGTGGCTGTGGAGGTGCAGGACCTGAAGAATGGAGCCACACACTACTGGACCCTGGGGAAGCTGAGGTAGGTTCTACTGGACCTGGAGAAGCTGAGGTAGGTTCTACTGGACCTGGAGAAGGTCAGGGTGGTTCTACAACCACAGACAGACAGGAAGTTCTGCTGTAGGAAATCCCATACTTTTACCTTTTACTTTTAATAGTGGGACATGTGGTAGGACATCCTAGGATTTTTGGCACATGTTTGTGGTTCTGCCTCCTACAGGCAGAGGCTGGATCTGATGAGGGACATGTATGACCGGGCTGCAGACATGCCCAGCTCCACCATCGAGGACTGTGAGAACGTCATGACCGGAGGAGACCCCTTCTACGACCGCTTCCCTTGGTTCCGGCTGGTTGGCAGGTAAACAGACCACAGAGGCACAGCATGGTCCTGATTAGGGTGCACACAACCGCATGGTCCTGGTTAGGGTGAACACAACCGCATGGTCCTGGTTATGGTGAACACAACCGCATGGTCCTGGTTATGGTGAACACAACCGCATGGTCCTGGTTATGGTGAACACAACCGCATGGTCCTGGTTAGGGTGAACACAACCGCATGGTCCTGGTTAGGGTGAACACAACCGCATGGTCCTGGTTAGGGCAAAGTGAAAAGGCATGCTCATGATTGGTCACACAAACTGTCTGGATCAAAAAGTTTCAACATCAGGAAGAGTCCACCACGATTCTCCTGTAGGATCACGATGCATGGTTTTGATACCAGTACACAAGCATTCTGGGTAATGTAGTGACTGAATACTGTTTAGCGTTTGTTGTTGAGGGGTTTAGGGTGGAGGCAGAATGACTACAGTTTCCGATTAATATAATTTTTTATTGTGGTTCCTTGATAATGTTCCGATCAGAACTGTATTTTTGAGGGAACGTGGGCTTGCAGTATCAACACAACCAAAGCTAAACACACCTGCTGTCTAGCAGGAAGGGGTGAGCGTACTTTAACCCTACCAAGCCCCCCCCCCCCCACCATCTATCACTGCCTGTTACCATGGGAAACCCTGTGGGGGTATGAAGTATGCCTACGCAGACTCCACCCCTGCATACCTGTCGTCCTGTAGTCACACAGATGTGTGGGGAAGGAGAGTCATATAAACCCAACGCACCCTCTCTGACTAGACCCCTGCCCCGGCATGTTGACCTGGGTGGCGGGGCTTGGCGGTGTGTGTTTCTCTCTGCTGTACTAACCTGGTTCCCATGTCTCTGGTTGCCCCAGCAACCCCATTTTCAACACGTGCATGAGCGAGCGCATGAGCGACCCCACCCCCTCCCCCCCCCTCTCCACCTCCGAAATTACCGAGCTTGCTGACTCGCGGCGAGGGGGAGAGGAGGAGGAGGAGCTGGCGGAGTTGGAGGACCTGGACGATGATATCTTTGTGGACGACTCGTGCTCGGAGCTGGGGGGAGAGGAGGAGGAGGAGGAGGAGGAGGAGGAGGAGGAGAGAGGGGTCTGCCAAGGCGCCAGTGAAGGCCAGGACCCTTTTTACGACCGCTCCCCCATATTCAGTGTAGTGGGAAGGTTGGTGAGGCTTCAGGAGCGAGCTGGGGAGGAAACTAGCTCTTTCACTCTGAGACACAGGATCTGCCTCTCTGAACACACACACACATATGCTGACAATCACACTCTCATACACGACACACACTCTCTGTGAACATGCAGCTGACAACTGGGATGTGTGTGTGTGTGTGTGCTTGCAAGAACTGGGAGTTTCCTGGATGGTTTTGTCACCGTGGCGACCGTGGTCGGGAGGCCGTTTAATATCTCTGCAGGGTCCTCACCAAGTCCTCACCTCAGGCTCCATGTGTCAACATGTGACAGGGGGCATAATGACGGCCTGCTGGATCTAGATACAAAACCAGCATCCCCAGTCTCTCTTTCAGCTGCCTGTCATCTGTCCAGAGCCCCTCCCTGCCTCTCACCAGGCCTGGTGAACCAGTCTGCTCTCAGCCACGCCTCTCCAGGTTTTAATTAGCACGCTCTTAACAGAAGCTTTAAGAAATAAACCCCCATAAAACCTTGTAATCATTAACACCTCATTAGATCCCCTCCCCACACACACACACTTTAACATTTTTCCACAGCTGTCCAACTGAAATGTTTAGGGTTAGACATCTGACATTGACCTGTGACCAAACATTTAAGGAAGATCTGTTTTACATTTAGCAGCTTTTTCCGCTTGTCTCTTATCATTTTTATGCCGTATCTCACAAAACAAGACAGGACAGTAACACTATTTTGAGAGGCCTACCATAGAGAACCTGTAGATGTTTAACTATCATTAACTCCTCTCCCTCCACTAACCCTAACACTATCTTTACCACCAGAGGACAGTTTACAGCTTGCTGATGGTAATAGTTGTTAAACATCTCCAGGTGATCATTAGGGTCCCTCTGAATAAAGTGACTGACTATTCTTGTGAGCACATACCTTGAGCTACACAGTCACCTGATTGGCTGAAACCCAGACCAGAGCTATAGTCCCCTTCCTGGACAGTGACCAGACTGCTCACACCACCTCGTCAGCCAGCCTTGGTCAATCAACTCATGCCAGCTGTTTCGATCCTAATCCAAGCAACGTTGTACCCCAACACCTGCTTGAGGTGTGTCACACATTTGTTTTGTACATCTAAATGCTACATAGAAGCTCCCATTCAAGGACACGATCTGCTGAAGTACAGACATGCCTCACATGTATCTCCGATACTTGGTTTATTTTAACCTCCTTTTGGCGTTATTTCTCTGCCACAACATCAGTGTTCTCTGAAGGAGAGAAACACCTCAAGGTGATTCAGAAGACTTGTTATCTCAAGATGAAAGAGCTGGTTTCTACTAGGCATGCCAGAGCACAAGTCATTTTTGTTGTTTATTTTACCCTTTTTTTTAATCAAATTTTACTTGGATTTTCTGATCAGCAGAGGGCTTCATGGGCTCATCTGGTTTCTGTCTTCATCCTGTGTGTACTTTTAGTTTTTGGTGTAGCATACCTGAAGCTGTTGGCTGTGTTAACTAGCTCAGCCCTGTTCCATGTAATTATTTATCTTTGATTTGCTTTTGATTCCTTTGAGTCAAGAAGCTGAAAGCATATTTTGTTCACCTTTTTGTCTCAAGCATGTCTTCTTTGCACCTCACCAGTCTTGTTGTACGCCTCCCTCTCCTACCGCCCCCTGACCCTTACATGTCTAATGAGGCTTCTGGGAAATGTAGTTTCAGACTGCAACACAGAACAGTGGTTCAGTATGAAGTCAGCATGTAGGTGTTAGCTAAGTATCTGACAAAACACACAAAAAAATTAAACTTATGCTGTCAGTCCTTGTTAACATTTTGTCACCCCTTTACAGAATCAGCAATTAATTAATCTAATCTGCTCCTGTTGATATTCAAAACCTGACAAATTTCTACATGTATACTGATTCCTCACCCCATTACAGCATCCCTCTAGAACTGTCCTGTCCTGTTTCAGACACTAGATACAGACATCCCAGCTTGTTTCAGTAGAAGATCTGCAATCACATAAACTACAGGACACACACACACAGACATCCCAGCTTGTTTCAGTAGAAGATCTGCAATCACATAAACTACAGGACACACACACACACAGAAGAGAGAGTTTCTCCTTCAACACCAGCTCCGTAGCCTCCCCAGCCTCACCAACACTCTTCCTCTAAACAGTCTGTATGTGTCCCAGTAAATCATCCTCATCAGGACCTAGCCCCCCAGAGGTCAGAGGTCAGGGCAGCTGGTGTGAGAACAGGTCCAGCTTCTCTTTGGTTGCTTTGCAGCTTGATGTCGTGTTTGTCCTGTGCTGTGTTACAACCTCACTGTACAATGTTCCTAGTTTTTATTCTCTCGAATTCTCTCTATTAATATTTCTTCCTTTCTCCCTCTCTTTCCCACTGTCTCTCTTTCTCTCTCTTCCTCCCTCCCACCAAACCTCCCCCGTCTCCATCCCTCTCCTCTCCTCCTCACTCCTTCTCCCTCCCCCCTCCCCTCCCTCCAGATCCTTCGTGTACCTCAGTAACCTGCTGTACCCCGTGCCCCTGGTGCACCGCGTAGCTGTCGTGAGTGAGAAGGGGGAGGTGAAGGGCTTCCTCAGGGTGGCAGTCCAGGCCATCTCAGGTAAGACCTGGACCTGCAGACGCCAGGGGAGGGGGGGTGTAAGGCAGGTGGGGGTTGGTAGAAGGCAGGAGAGGGGTGTAGGGCAGGTGAGGGGTGGGGTGAAAGACAGGTGAGGGGTGTAGGGCAGGTGAGGGGTGTAGGGCAGGTGATGGGGGGTGGAAGGCAGGTGAGGGGTGGTAGAAGGCAGGTGGGGGTGGTGGAAGGCAGGTGAGGGGTGGTAGAAGGCAGGTGGGGGTGGTGGAAGGCAGGTGGGGGTGGTGGAAGGCAGGTGGGGGTGGTGGAAGGCAGGTGGGGGTGGTGGAAGGCAGGTGGGGGTGGTGGAAGGCAGGTGGGGGTGGTGGAAGGCAGGTGAGGGGTGGTGGAAGGCAGGTGGGGGTGGTGGAAGGCAGGTGGGGGTGGTGGAAGGCAGGTGGGGGTGGTGGAAGGCAGGTGGGGGTGGTGGAAGGCAGGTGGGGGTGGTGGAAGGCAGGTGGGGGTGGTGTGCCTGAAGGACAGGCTTTGTGTGACTGCTAGAGGAAGTGAAGTGAAGGTGCTCTGTGTTTCCCTCCAGCGGACGAGGAGGCTCCAGATTACGGCTCCGGCGTCCGGCAGTCCGGCACCGCCAAGATCTCCTTTGAGGACCAGCAGTTCCAGCAGGTACGACGCCCCGCCCCGGCCGGACAGGACGAGCATGCAGCGAGGGACCTCTCACACTGACAGGGGGGTGTCCTTGTGCTGGGTTGCAGTTCCAGGAGTCGAGCCCTGTGGTCGTGTCCCGGGCCGCCCCGCCCCAGGAGGAGCTGAGGATTGTGGAGGGGGAGGGCCAGAGCGCAGAGGGCCAGAGAGCAGAGTCCGGCCCCTCAGCGGATGAGGTCAACAACAACACGTGTACGTTAAGAGCTGGGGGGGGGTAGTGGAGACTGAGACTGATATGATCTCATCTTGGTCTAATGGTTGAAAACAGCATGAGGGGAGATCAGGGTCCCACTCTGCTTGTGGTGAGTTTCTCTGGGTGGTAGAAACAAGAGGCTACTTGTGGTGAGATAATAAAGATCTCTGTCCCCTGACCCCTGACCGAGACCCCTGTGCTCCCCTGCTCCACAGCCAGTGCTGATGAGGTCGAGAGCCCCCTGAAGGCAGGTGTGGAGGGCTCTGTGGACGGAGCGCTGGAGCACCTGAGGATCGGGACCGTGTTCACCTTCAGAGTCACCATCCTGCAGGCCTCCAGCATCTCTGCTGAGTACGCAGACATCTTCTGCCAGTTCAAGTAAGAGATTCACACCCCTCACACTGGGTTTTCTAATGTTTCTAACAGTGTTGTGGTGGGAGGAGCTGGGAAGAGCCTGTGTTGGTGTGCCGTCTCTCGCAGATGCAGGTTCTCTGACAGGTGTTGTTCTGCGTAGCTTCATCCACAGGCATGACGAGGCGTTCTCCACAGAACCCCTGAAGAACACGGGCCGTGGACCTCCTCTGGGGTTCTACCACGTTCAGAACGTAAGAACCTCCATCCAGAGCCGTCACAAACCCAGAGGAACAGGCTCACATGGTTCTCTCAAACATGTATAAAACGTTGCTTTTCCAGATTGCTGTTGAAGTCACCAAGTCGTTTGTGGAGTACATCAAGACCCAGCCCATCGTGTTCGAGGTGTTCGGTCACTACCAGAAGCAGCCCTTCACTCCGCTCTGCAAAGACCTAATGAGGTGCAGAACCTGTCCCAGGGTCTTCACCTAGAAGAGTGTAGTCTTTGTGTGTCGACAGGCTGATGTTGACGTCTCTCTCTCCCCTAGCCCTCTGCGCCCCTGCAGAAGACAATTCCCTCGAGTCATGCCCCTGTCCAAGCCAGGTAAGCACCAGAACCTTCCAGAAACAAGAACACTTTTTGATTTAGTATGTTATGGTGGTGCATAATTAGTGTACGTGTATATGTATGTGTGCGTTAGTGTGTGCGATAGTGTGTGTGTGTTAGCGTACTGTACCATGCTCATGTCACCTGGGCTCCGTGTGATTGGCTGTGAAGCAGCGGACTCAGACACACCCCCCGACCGGGAGAAATCGCTGGAACTGATTCGCTACCTGGTCCCGGAGGTGTTCAATGGGACGCTAGTGGACTCTCTCTCAGGCCATGCCCTCTCTGCTGCCGGCCTGGCCGCCTCCTTCCTCCTGGAGGGGGAGGAGCCAGCCAGCCTCCCAGCTCCGCCCATCTCTATCAGTTCTGTTATTAGAGCCCAGAAGCCTGGTTGGTTCACGCGGTCGACCAAACACAAGCCCTGAACACCACTCCTCTATTCATGTCAGGTTTGGTGCTATGATATGGGTTAGGGTTAGTCACTGAGATAAATAAATAATGCATATTATGTTGGTTTAGGTTCAAATTCCCCCTGGTATGATGTTTGTACGTATGTACTGCGCTTGTACTATGACAATTGTAGTAAAAGTATTTATGACTAAGACACATAGAGACAATATTTGGATTATATAGGTCACTGTTGTCAGAATCTGATATTCCTAAATCATTGAGTTAATGCCAGATTGTCCCAGTGTGCTGACATGAAAAGGGAGGTGGGATTCAGGACCCTGTGCTTGGATCATCTCTGTGTGTGTGTGTTCTACTGTCAGTGTCGCTCTCCCTCGCTTCCCCTTGTGGTCTCCCCTGTCATCGGGGTTTTACGGGTGCACACACACGTACCACGTTCCACACACACACACACGTACCACGTTCCACACACACACACACACGTACCACGTTCCACACACACACACACACACACACACACACACACACACACACACACATTCACATACCACGTTCAACACACACACACACACACACACGTACCACACACACCCACCTGGGATTCCAGACTCCTGCTGTCTGAGTTGAACTGTAAAGTATTTATGTGCATGTGGTTCCTCTAAATCCCCCTCTAATCTCTTTGGTTCTTTCTCAGGACCTGTGCTGCATAAGAGCAAGGCAGTTATTCCTTACCAGTCATTAAGTATTTTCCTTGATTACATTTAGAGATCACAGACTTGAGGGTGTTGATGAGAGGGTGTAAGGTGAGGGAGGGTGTAAGGTGAGGGAGGGT
>NC_085041.1:519278-540478 GCF_963692335.1 Osmerus eperlanus
TAAGGGGGTGTGTGTGAAGGGTGTGTGTGTAAGGGTGTGTGTGTAAGGGTGTGTGTGTGTGTGCAGCAGAGTGCTGGGGTCAGTATTCAGGGTAAGGGTTCCTCCTCACATCTTCCCAACACGTGGTCCTCTCCTCCCACGGAGACAGATGTTCTGCTCTGATCACTATGGGATGGAGCTAGTCAGTATTCCTCCACCCTTCCACCCCTCCATCCTCCTCTCCCTCCACCCCTCAATCTCTCCCCCCCTCCTCACCCCCGAGTGACACCAAGTTCTCTTCCCCACTGGGTCATCCCAGTCCAGAACCGAGGGCCTCAACATCTAAACTTGATGAAGGGTCCATCCTCTTCTCTCTCTACAGAAACATTCGTTTCCTCTCACATTTCTTGCTTGGATGAGTTCTTTCAGATTTAAGGCCTTTGCTGGGCGTCCGTCCAGAAGTGAAACTGGTTTCAATGTGTCGTTATTTGCTCAGGAGGAAGGGCAGGACCTCGTATATCAACGTATGGGGTAAATCATAAAGGAGGATGAGAGGAAGGAGGGGCAGGGCTCTTCTTAAACAGGAACCATGTGGTATTAGCTGCCCCCTCTCCACTGGGAGAACAAGACACAGACAGAGCCAGGAGAACTGCAAACTAGTTTGATCAGTTGTCAGGGTTTACAGTCAACAAGTCGGCATGTTCACTGAAAGGAAAAGAAAGTCCAGGTGATTGTTGTGGTGGTAGTGACTTGTGAGGGCCTTGTGGGAGAGCAGCCTTCTGGGTCACAACTGAGTTCACCAGCACCTCCCTCCTCTTCCCTCTCACTTAAACTGTTGTGCTGCTCTCTCCTCTCTATAGGTATCTGTCATCCCTCTCTCCTCCTCCCCTCATCTCTCTCCTCCTCCCCTCATCCCTCTCTCCTCCTCCCCTCATCCCTCTCCTCCTCCCCTCATCCCTCTCTCCTCCTCCCCTCATCCCTCTCTCCTCCTCCCCTCATCCCTCTCCTCCTCCCCTCATCCCTCTCCTCCTCCCCTCATCCCTCTCTCCTCCTCCCCTCATCCCTCTCCTCCTCCCCTCATCCCTCTCTCCTCCTACCCTCATCCCTCTCCTCCTCCCCTCATCCCTCTCTCCTCCTCCCCTCATCCCTCTCTCCTCCCCTCATCCCTCTCCTCCCCTCATCCATCTCTCCTCCTCCCCTCATCCCTCTCCTCCTCCCCTCATCCCTCTCTCCTCCTCCCCTCATCTCTCTCCTCCTCCCCTCATCCCTCTCTCCTCCTCCCCTCATCCCTCTCTCCTCCTCCCCTCATCCCTCTCTCCTCCTCCCCTCATCCCTCTCCTCCTCCCCTCATCCCTCTCCTCCTCCCCTCATCCCTCTCTCCTCCTCCCCTCATCCCTCTCCTCCTCCCCTCATCCCTCTCTCCTCCTACCCTCATCCCTCTCCTCCTCCCCTCATCCCTCTCTCCTCCTCCCCTCATCCCTCTCTCCTCCCCTCATCCCTCTCCTCCCCTCATCCATCTCTCCTCCTCCCCTCATCCCTCTCCTCCTCCCCTCATCCCTCTCTCCTCCTCCCCTCATCCCTCTCTCCTCCTCCCCTCATCCCTCTCCTCCTCCCCTCATCCCTCTCTCCTCCTCCCATCATCCCTCTCCTCCTCCCCTCATCCCTCTCTCCTCCTACCCTCATCCCTCTCCTCCTCCCCTCATCCCTCTCTCCTCCTCCCCTCATCCCTCTCTCCTCCCCTCATCCCTCTCTCCTCCTCCCCTCATCCATCTCTCCTCCTCCCCTCATCCCTCTCCTCCTCCCCTCATCCCTCTCCTCCTCCCCTCATCCCTCTCTCCTCCTCCCCTCATCCCTCTCCTCCTCCCCTCATCCCTCTCTCCTCCTACCCTCATCCCTCTCCTCCTCCCCTCATCCCTCTCTCCTCCTCCCCTCATCCCTCTCTCCTCCCCTCATCCCTCTCCTCCCCTCATCCATCTCTCCTCCTCCCCTCATCCCTCTCCTCCTCCCCTCATCCCTCTCTCCTCCTCCCCTCATCTCTCTCCTCCTCCCCTCATCCCTCTCTCCTCCTCCCCTCATCCCTCTCCTCCTCCCCTCATCCCTCTCTCCTCCTCCCCTCATCCCTCTCTCCTCCTCCCCTCATCCCTCTCCTCCTCCCCTCATCCCTCTCCTCCTCCCCTCATCCCTCTCTCCTCCTCCCCTCATCCCTCTCCTCCTCCCCTCATCCCTCTCTCCTCCTACCCTCATCCCTCTCCTCCTCCCCTCATCCCTCTCTCCTCCTCCCCTCATCCCTCTCTCCTCCCCTCATCCCTCTCCTCCCCTCATCCATCTCTCCTCCTCCCCTCATCCCTCTCTCCTCCTCCCCTCATCCCTCTCTCCTCCTCCCCTCATCCCTCTCCTCCTCCCCTCATCCCTCTCTCCTCCTCCCATCATCCCTCTCCTCCTCCCCTCATCCCTCTCTCCTCCTACCCTCATCCCTCTCCTCCTCCCCTCATCCCTCTCTCCTCCTCCCCTCATCCCTCTCTCCTCCCCTCATCCCTCTCTCCTCCTACCCTCATCCATCTCTCCTCCTCCCCTCATCCCTCTCCTCCTCCCCTCATCCCTCTCCTCCTCCCCTCATCCCTCTCTCCTCCTCCCCTCATCCCTCTCTCCTCCTCCCATCATCCCTCTCACAGCTCCACCCTTCTTTTGTTCTGTGCTGTTCATCATTCCTCTCTCTTCTGTGACGGTCTCACTCCTACAAGTGTTGCATGCGGTTACTGTCAGTCCTCAGAACAGTGTCACTTTATTGTAATATTTTTTGTCTCAAATCAATGTTGTCTCTCAATTATTCTTTGTAAATACTTCAGACACTTAACAGAGATAGTAGGTAGAGTTGGTTGTATATACAGTATTATTGTAGTGTCTCTGTGGGTGAAGATAGGATAAGATCTAGATAGGATCAGATCTAGCCTACTGAAGGTGAGGCTAAAATACCAGTTAGCATTCCTTCTTTGAGCCAATATGGCAAAAAAAAAAAAAATCTTCCAGTGAGTGTATTGAAACTGCACTCTACAGATTACTCTGAGATTATTTTTGGAAAGAGACAGTAAAGGAACTTTCAGACTGACTCAGTGAGGGACTGTAGTATATGAGTCCAGGCCAGAGATGTATTTATATGAAAGTGTAATCTAAGAGACACAGTCTGGAAGGGTCAGATGAGAGATGAGAAGCCTCCTTAACTGTCCTGTGTTGGGCCTCCTGCTCTTCCTCCTCCTTCTCTTCTCCTTCTAACTTCTCTTTCTATTTCTAACCCTCCTCCTCCACTTCCTCCTCTTCCTCCTCTTTGTCTTCCTCCTCTCTCTGTTTCTTCTCCTCTCTTCTAGGACGTTCTATCGTTTCGAGGCAGCCTGGGACAGCTCCATGCACAACTCCCTGCTGCTGAACCGTGTCACCCCTTACGGAGAGAAGATCTACATGACCCTGTCTGCCTACCTGGAGGTAACTTCCCCCTAACCTGACCCTAACCCTGTCTGCCTACCTGGAGGTAACTTCCCCCTAACCTGACCCTAACCCTGTCTGCCTACCTGGAGGTAACTTCCCCCTAACCTGACCATGATCCTGTCTGCCTACCTGGAGGTAACTTCCCCCTAACCTGACCCTAACCCTGTCTGCCTACCTGGAGGTAACTTCCCCCTAACCTGACCCTAACCCTGTCTGCCTACCTGGAGGTAACTTCCCCCTAACCTGACCATGACCCTGTCTGCCTACCTGGAGGTAACTTCCCCCTAACCTGACCCTAACCCTGTCTGCCTACCTGGAGGTAACTTCCCCCTAACCTGACCATGATCCTAACCTGACCATGATCCTAACCTGACCATGACCCTAACCTGACCATGATCCTAACCTGACCATGACCCTAACCTGACCATGACCCTAACCTGACCATGACCCTAACCTGACCATGATCCTAACCTGACCATGACCGTAACCTGACCATGACCCTAACCTGACCATGATCCTAACCTGACCATGACCCTGACCTGACCATGATCCTAACCTGACCATGACCCTGACCTGACCATGATCCTAACCTGACCATGACCCTGACCTGACCATGACCCTAACCTGACCATGATCCTAACCTGACCATGATCCTAACCTGACCATGACCCTAACCTGACCATGACCCTAACCTGACCATGATCCTAACCTGACCATGATCCTAACCTGACCATGACCCTAACCTGACCATGATCCTAACCTGACCATGACCCTAACCTGACCATGACCCTAACCTGACCATGACCCTAACCCTCACTCTTTACCTAACCCAACCTGGAGGGAACCTAACCTAACCATGAACCTAACCATTATCCTAATAAAATAAAATATTTTAAACAACACTATTAAAAGTTTTTTGTATCACCCTTTTCACAGCAGTGAGTAATTAAGGGTTAGGATTATGCGTTAGGGAAGTTTATAATCCGATTCTCCTCATCTGCAGATGGAGAACTGCACTCAGCCCACCGTCATAACCAAAGACTTCTGCATGGTGTTCTACTCCCGCGACGCCAAGCTTCCCGCCTCGCGCTCCCTTAGGAACCTGTTTGGATCTGGGAGCCTGCGGGCCGTGGAGGGGTGAGGCCGCCACCACACACCTCCCTCTGGAGCCGCCACCACACACCTCCCTCTGGGGCCGCCACCACACACCTCCCTCTGGAGCCGCCACCACACACCTCCCTCTGGAGCCGCCACCACACACCTCCCTCTGGGGCCGCCACCACACACCTCCCTCTGGAGCCGCCACCACACACCTCCCTCTGGAGCCGCCACCACACACCTCCCTCTGGAGCCGCCACCACACACCTCCCTCTGGAGCCGCCACCACACACCTCCCTCTGGAGCCGCCACCACACACCTCCCTCTGGGGCCTGGGGCCTAGCCTCCCTCTGGGGCCTGGCTTCTGGCCCAGCTAATCTCAATCTCTCGTCTTCAGGAGCCGCGTGACTGGCGTGTACGAGGTCAGCTTGTGTCACCTGGCGGACGCAGGAAGTCCAGGTGAGCCTCTGTCCTCCTGCTGTGCAGCGCCACTCTGGTCCTCCCACAGGGACGGCAAAGGGCCAGACTGACCCAGCCATGTGGCATCACAACACTAACCTGCTTTGACAACTGTGCTAGTTAGCAGATCTGGGTGGTTGGAGTCCACTGGCTCAACCTGTGGGTGGGACAAAAAAACACATGGAAAAACCTACTCATAAACACATTTCTAAAGCAGAGTTTTGCCACTCCTGACTCCTGACTCCTGACCCCTGACCCCTGACCCCTGACCCCTGACCCCTGACCCTTGCCTCCTGCGTGTAGGCATGCAGCGGCGGCGGCGGCGGGTGCTGGACACCTCGGTGGCGTACGTCCGCGGGGAGGAGAACCTGGCGGGCTGGAGGCCGCGGAGTGACAGCCTCATCCTGGATCACCAGTGGGAGCTGGAGAAGCTCAGCCTGCTGCAGGAGGTGAGACCACACCTGCTGAGACCCCCACTGGCCACAGCCAGTACTGCAGCTAGCATAAATGGAGAAACAGAACCAGGAATTCAACACTAAAATGTTTCTTGACTAGATACTAAACTATAATCAGTCTTGGTCTATCTGGGTGCTGATGGCGTGTGTGTGTGTGTCGTCAGGTGGAGAAGACCCGCCACTACCTGCTGCTGAGGGAGAAGCTAGACTCCACCCTCCTGCTGGGCCAGGACTCCCTGCTGGGCATCAGTGAGGAGGCTAGCCCCCAGCCTTCCGACCCCGGCCTCGACCCCGGAGACGACCTCCACAGTGAGAGGCAGAGGGAGCTAGCCACCAAGGTCAGTGGCCGGACCCTCACGATCCGAGTCACAGAACTCTCTATATATATGGACCTCATTGTTATCATCCACCAAACAAAGTAACATTGATCCTTGCCGGATAAGTGATGTTTTCTGAATAATGTGTCTTGTTTGATAGAGTTGTGTTTGTTTGTCCTGATGTCCTTCATGCTTAACTGACTGCCTCTCTTCCTCTGACTTCTTGCCTCTCTCCTGCCTCTCTTCCTCTGTCTTCTTGCCTCTCTTCCTCTGTCCTCCTGCCTCTCCCCTGCCTCTCTTCCTCTGTCCTCCTGCCTCTCTCCTGTCTCTCTTCCTCTGTCCTCCTGCCTCTCCCCTGCCTCTCTTCCTCTGTCCTCCTGCCTCTCTCCTGCCTCTCTTCCTCTGTCCTCCTGCCTCTCTTCCTCTGTCCTCCTGCCTCTCTTCCTCTGTCCTCCTGCCTCTCTCCTGCCTCTCTTCCTCTGTCCTGTGCAGTGTCTGAGGCTGCTCAGTCACTCCTTCAACAGAGACTACAGCCACGTATGTGTCAGTGCCAGCGAGAGCAAGGTACACTGCTTTCTGTAGTACGCTGCTTCCTGTAGTACCCCGCTTCCTGTAATACCCTACTTCCTGTAGCAGCTCAGTCACAACTGTGTGTTTAGTCCTAAACGCTTGTTCGGAGTCTCTGTGTCACACATCACAAACACATAGTTCAGTCATGACCAGACCTCAGTTTGTCTGAGAACACTGGGTGTCGTTACATAGAGGCTAATTCAAGTTTTACAGTGAGATTCTCCAGATTGTGTTTTGAAAGGCGTGTTTATGTGTGTGTGTCCCAGCTCTCTGAGATGTCTATGACCCTGCTGAGGGAGTCCACCTCGGCCTCGCCTGTGAACACCCTCACCCCTTCCTCCACCTGCCCCTCGCTGGTGGAGGGGTGCTACAGCAACACCGAGCTCAGGTCAGTCTCCTGGCCGTCACGCTCGACCAGTGACACGCAGCAGAGCCCTGCAGCACAGCTAGCTCCTGAACTCAGCCAGGCTGCCGTGTGTGTCCCAGCCCAGCGTACATTCACCAGACACAGCCGGGCCTCTGAAGTAGTCAGGGTTCAGTCAGGTCATACTGGAAGGGTAACTAACCTGGCTGAAGAGTGACAGTTGTTTATTTTCTCCTCCTGCTCCCCTTCCTCCCCCCTCTCCTCCTCCCCCTCTCCTCCCACCCCCCCTCTCCTCCTCCAGACCCCCTGCCCCCCGCTCTCGGGCCCCCAGCCCGGACCCCCAGCTGGCAGGGGAGGCCAGGAAGGCCCAGCAGGGGGTGGCGGAGGCCAAGCCCAGGATACGCCGCTTCGTACCGGACATCCAGGAGATCCGCGTCAGGTGAGAAGATCCAGAAGGACCCCTGCCCCCCCCCTCCACTGGACGAACAGCAGACCAAACCCGGTCGCGCTGGACTTGTTAGATGTCTCCGGTGTGTTCGAACTTCAGATCCAACACTTAGTGAGCTCGTCTCTGTGGTGTTTATCCACAGCCCCATCGTGTCTAAGAAGGGCTACCTCCACTTCCTGGAGCCCAACACCAGCGGCTGGGTGAAGCGCTATGTGGTCGTGCGCCGTCCCTACGTCTACATCTACAACTCTGAGCGGGACAGCGTGGAGCGCGCCATCCTCAACCTCTCCTCCGCCCAGGTGGAATACAGCGAGGACCAGCAGGCCATGCTCAAGGTCTTTTTGCCCTTAGAACTTGACAAACGTAACATTTTCTACTGTGTTTATCCCCCTTTTTCATGGTTTTAACGTTCACTTACAATAACATTTAGCGTTTTACATTTGATTAATTTAGCAGAAACTTTTATCCGAAGCAACGTACAAATAGTACAAACACTTTTTTGCCATGAAATATTAATCCATAATTTTGAACATAAAGTATCTCAATCTCACAGTAATGTGCAGTCCCTCTCCGTTCTGATTTGCCATGACAGTACTGAAAGCAGAGAGCCGATGGACGTTGTGATAACCTGTGAAAACCTGGGATAACCTTTGTTCCCTCTCAGAGCCCCAACACGTTTGCCGTGTGTACAGAGCACCGAGGCATCCTGCTGCAGGCCAACAATGACAAGGACATGCAGGACTGGCTGTACGCCTTCAACCCCCTGCTGGCCGGGACCATCAGGTAACACACGCTCACATCTCACCTCACAACCGCGCTGGAGGAGAACAGATCTCACTGACGTCTGCGTCAACTTGAAATTTCCTGTTTTTATAACCAATGATTCCTTCACATATGTAATGAATAATTTACAGTGAAGTTTTTCATGATTCGTTCATATTGAATCCTTAATTGAGTGTCTCAATCTCTGATTGGTTCTCCATCAGATCAAAGCTGTCCAGAAGAAGAGCAGGGCTGAGCAGGATGTGATCGTCAGCAGAACGCATCCTCAGAGAAGATCTGGAACACAGAGACTGACCTGTACTGTACATAGATCTCTGACACTGTACCTAGTTAACGTTCCCAACACCCCCTCCCAACCCTAGCCCCACACACCACACCCCGCACACGCTCAGTTGATCACCAGGGTGCAGGGCACCAGTTTCCTCCTGGCTGGAACGCCACAGTTGTTGTGTCGGATTTGTGCTGCGATGTGACAGGCCTCTACCAGACATCCCCACAAGAGAAACAGATAGAATGAAAGAAAGAGAGGGAGAGAAAAAGAGAGAGAAATGGAGGAATAATTAGGTGTTCCTTGTTTAAAAAAGGCTAAACATAGTAAACCGTAATGTAGATGTCAAGAACACATTTAGCTTGAAACTAGCTTGAAATCTCCTCAGAGAACAAAAACAAACAAACCATGATAGTAAAATGTAAAGAGTAAATAAATGTCAACATGAATCACATTAATACATTTTCACGTCTACTGAACAGATAGGTGGTTTTTGGATCACAATGCTGCTCTTATGATCCTATACACTTATATTGGACTGCTGCACAAAGCTACGTTAAACAGGTCCATTCAAACACATCTTGTTGAGATAGCTTTAGCTTGGCTGGTAATCAGTGCTGTAGACAGTCTCTCTAGTCTCTCATCTCTACGGCAGTCTCAGCTGTTGGCTAGCGAGCCCTGGAGCTCATCTAACAGTACTGATACAATAATCCTGCGGCCATCTTGAGTTGCTATGAGTGGTCAATCCTTGCAGCCATGGCAACATGACCGAGAAAGGCAGGTGTCAAACGGTCACACAACCCTCTGGCGTTTTGGTGAAGCCAGTTCCTGCTACTTCCTCCTGTAGCTGCCTGGGAGTTGTAGTTTTGACCGCTGTAGTTCTGACCACTTCCTGTAATCTGCTATCAGACTAACATTTCTGAAGATCCTCCGAAATTTTATCCTTACCGTCTTTCCTGACTTTCCTTTTTATTAAGATGTGAGATATTTACAAATTCAGCTGAGTCGTTATTTATTTCTGCATGTATTTATTTACATAGACAGTTATATTTATATGGTAGTACAGTGCAATTTCTGCACATGGCACTTTTTACTATGAGTTCCTTAAACGTTTTGATAAACATGACCTGGACCCCCCCTACCAACCCATGACTGTGGTAAACGCTAGCCCCCAAAACACCACAACAACAACGTCAATTTACACAGGGCCAGCTTGTCCTGATGCTGAATATTACTTGAATTCTGTCATTACTTATATATAATCTGAGTAGTTGTACCTGAGCTTCGAGGCACTGTTACCTGTGATGGGATGTGTGACTGGGACAGCTAGAGTACTGAGTCAGCAGGGTTCTTACATGATGGACAGAAAAACATGTAAAACAGAGTCTGTTTGTAGCACACAAGACAAAACTAAGTTTGTACATTGATATTAATGTAGTGCCTCTCTTTTCAACATACACCATCAGCATCGGATCATTTGATTCTACTTCATTATCATGCTGCTGTTGTCATGGATACTTCCCCTGTCTCCCAGTCCTACTGCATCATACATGACTCTGCATCATACATGACTGTCTTCTGATTACCTTCAACTGTGCGTGTGAGCGTGTGCGTATGTTTGTGTGTGCACAAGCAAATATACTGTATTTCAAGCCAGACTGTACAGTAAATGTTATACACCTAGTATGATCCCATACAGTACGGTATTTTCTAAACAGATCTAGTGATAGTATAAATATTGGTTTCTTCAGAAACCTACTAATATTGAATTACTGACAACCGACTTACGGACTGCTGTCTCCCAGACACTTCCTGTGTATTCCTGGAATGTAAGCAGGAAGCCTTGTCTTTAGGAGGGAAGCTCACCCTAGACTTGTCATGTCAGTTTAGACACTCCCTGGATGCTTTCTGACCACTGTGATCTGGACAGTACCACAGCTCTCACCTTCTAGAGAAAGAGAGGCATTTTCAAGGCTGATTTTATTGATGGTTTGACAGAAAAACTGGATAAGCAGAGAGCCCTTGTAAGGCTCATCCCTCACCACCAGTCCCATGACATGACCCGTGTGTCAGAGAGCAAGGACGATAAGGCGTGTCGGGTTGACAAGATGATGCAGAACCTGCCAAACACCTCTGTGCTCCAGCGGTCCCTGACGCTCAGCTGGGATGTACTGGAGTGTTTGCTCGTGTGACCGCAGGCATGATTAACGGTGCACAGTGTATGTTATGTACACAGGCTGAACAACATGCCCCGTGACCACGGCTTATCCAGGTGTTCACAGTTCTTCACTGGTGTCTAAGCTGAGCGCTCTCCCAGGAACAAGGGCTGTCGGTGGGGAGCGCTCTCCCAGGAACAAGGGCTGTCAGTGCGCCAGGACTCTGTCACATTCCCCCTACTGCTGGTTCGCTTAGAGATTCAGAAAGCAGATTGGATAAATGACTCGAGTGACTTCAGCCTGGTGGGTTTATGAGCGTGTCCTAGGCTGGCCAACCTAGACAGCATGCTCAGACACAGAGGGTTGGGATGAAATAACACTTAGGGGAGTTAAGGCACGATTGTAAATCTCCATCAAACAAAAAGCCTACTGAAACATTAACCTAATGTCTGTCCAGGCACCATGTAAACAGTGTGTGCTGCTCTGTCAAGACTAAGGGACGGCTGGGAATCATTTGAAATATTTACAGCACTTCTGAGCAATGCTTACTACAGTAAAACATCCATACCTGAGCATATACCTGTTTGACAGTGCTCTGTGTGTTGTGGGAAGCTGTGGATATTAGGCTGAACATGAATGAACATGGATCACTGGTTCAAAACCTCCAATCTTCATGTATTGTAAAACCACTAAGTGATATTGGATAAAAAAGGAACAACGTTGTATTTGCATACAGCTATTGTGTGTTTTGAAACTATTATAATTCTCATGGAGTGGAAGCTGTAGGATATTACAGTTGAGGTGATGTTATAAGGAACATCATATACAGTATCAAAGACATGTCTGGCTCAGTTTGCTCATGGTCTGTGTGTGTGTTTGTGTGTGTGTTCGTGTGTGTATTCTGCTGTATGTAAGTCTTTGTGATGTGGTATCTCGCCATGCAGGCAGTTTTGATGCTTGGCTGTAGTTTTTGTTTTCAGCTGAAAAATGGGACGCTAGCTTTTTTATTTGAGGAGAAACACCTTGAGGTGCACTGTGTGTATCAGGCATTGTCTGATCTCTGAACATCTGTCTCGTTTGACTGTCTGCCCACCAAAGTTCCTCTGGTGCAACACAGAACAAATACACTGAATGTAACAGAAACAAACTATCAAACTTATTGCTATATTGGATTGTCGATTGCAAACCTATTTAACTGGTTTGGGTGCCGGATACAGTCAATAACTCAGTCAATAAGACTATTTGTAAGAAGTAGTATTTAATTTAGCCCCCGTAGACATTGTTACACAGTGTTAGTGTTCAGTATATTACTATCACTGTTCCTCTGGCCACAGCGTCCTTCACTAAACCCTGACAGCCTTGCAAAGCAGAACCTTTTCTAACCATCACCTCTGTTTGCATTTGTGTGCTTCCATATTTAACCAGAACTGTTTGTCATTAGCTCTGTCGAACTCCACACATAATCCTTTTTTTCTATTTTTTTCATGTTCATTTGCATTGTATATAGACATGATTGCTGTGAAAGATGTATTATAAAGCCGTAACCCGTTTATACCATCTTAAATGGGCAGTAGTTCAATCAATGTCTCTATTTGAGTGTTGGAGTTAAGCGTCAAATGTTTGTGTACACTAAACACATTGTCAGATATGAAATAAACGTGAAACATTATGCAACACTATCAATGTCTGCCAGTTTGTTTCTTTGCTTCTTGCATGACTAGAGGGAACTACTGATTTGGAACGGCACAGAACTGTAAGGGTTAACAGAGATGTCAACATGGCACTTCCGGTTCCAGAAGCGTCAGTGTTGAACTAAAAGGTCCACATGTTTTATACGATAAATAATGAATCCCGATTCACATCGCTTTGTCTCAACGCGGCCGGTCGACAGGTCGATCCTCAGTGCTAAGATATAAAGGAACGTCAATATATGTATATCATTGTTTACCATCATAGATAGCCGTTGTTGGCTGTGGGTCTTACCTGTATCATAACGACTCAAACTTCTGCTACACTGGTGTTTCGAATCGGCGGCACCAAACTGGTGCACCGCGTGATGGCCCGACAAACGTAAATAAGTGTCATCGAAGCTACCATTTCGAAAGCTCGTTAGCAAATCATTGACAAGCTTTCTTCCAGCCACTTTCGCGTCTCCAAGGTTAGACAGTCGTAAACTTGAAGTGTCTGTTTTTATTGTGATACTGATGTTGGTTAAAAAAAAAGCATCTAAACAGCCTGTTTGAGGACATGAGTAAACTGATTTGCTAGCACCCGCTACACAGTTAACGTTAGCTATTAAACTGTATCCATGGATGGACACGCACAATATTTTAGCTAGCTAGCTATTGGCTAGGTAGGAACTACTACTGTACTGTTGTTACTTTGGTCATGTTCAGCTAGGCATTACCTACGTTTATTTTGTCTCACGCTCACTCAGTCACAGTGTAGCTCATAACTTAATCCAGTTAGCTATCTAACTTTCTTTGCTATACATTCTTTGTAACAAAATCAGCAATTGAGTTTGTGACTTTTTTCAATAGTTTATGATGACTGACCCGGGCGCGAGCTGCAATAAAGGCCACCATCATCATCATCATCACGCATATCATGACCATACACTGGATCATCCGTCAGATGTCGATAGGTTTGACCAAGTTAATCCACATTTGTAAACAACTCAGTCGTTTGCATATTTGATCAGAAACGTTTAATAACGCTAACTCTGGCTTATTCTTGTCCGTTTTCTTTACCGGTGTCATCACCCGTTCCAATAACCATCATCATGCAGGATTTACATGGACTACAACGCCACCACCCCTTGCGAACCTGAGGTGGTCCAGGCCATCTCTGATGCGCTTCTGGAGGCCTGGGGGAACCCCAGTAGCGGCTACGCTGCCGGTAAGAAGCAGGTTGTGATACCTAGCTTCTGTCCAGTCCTGTTGATATAGCTGGTCTATGAAAGCAAATCAGTGAAATCGTGTTTTGTTTTGCATTAAATACTTAATATTGACATTTAAACACCACCAAATTTGTTGGTTTTTAATTCACCTCTTTAAAATGTAAATATAAATGAATTTCAATGTAAAAAAAAATGACTCAAAGATTGGTTAAATCGGTTAATCGCTGCATCCCTCTTTACTAGGTCCAGGTGTTCATTTCAGAGATCTTGGTTTCTCGCCCCAGGTGTAAAAGCCAGGCAGATTATCAACCAGGCCAGAGAGGATGTGGCCCGCATGGTGGGCGGGAACGCAGAGGACATCATCTTCACCTCGGGAGGAACTGAGGTGTGCAAGACATGACACAGCTTCACTGACTATAACATTATCATTTATTCACTATTCTTAACTGTTATTTCTTCAGTCCAGCGTGTCCTGTGCAGTGCAGCGTTGGGTTTTACTCGGTCAGTGACGTGTGATCCTCTCACCTCGCAGGCCAACAACCTGGTGTTCCACACGGCAGTGGAGCACTTCAACAGGAGCTGCAGGGAGGAGGAGCTGTCTGTGGGGGGGAGACGGCCCCTCAACGGGGCCCCAGACATCCCCCACATCATCACCTCCAGCGTGGAGCACGACTCGGTGACCTTGATCGCCAACCACCTGCAGAAGGAGGGGAGGGCAGGTGGGTCGATGCCTACTGTGTTGTAACTGTTCAGGCTGGACACAAACCCTCGGTTTATGAAAGTTGTAACACCAGTGGTTGTAGCTGCCGAAAATAACACTTGAGATACTTTGTCTTGTACTTTACATCTTCAAGTTGTCCTTTCTGAATCCCTGACGGTTGCTCTAAAGTCCTCGCTTGGTTTTTGCCACAGATGTGACGTTTGTGCCCGTCTCCAAGGTGACGGCCCAGGTGGAGGTGGACGCTGTCATGGCCGCTGTGCGTCCCTCCACCTGCCTCATCTCCGTCATGATGGCCAACAACGAGACGGGGGTCCTGATGGTGAGACCAGACAGGGGAGACCAGACAGGGGAGACCAGACAGGGGAGACCGGACAGGGGAGACCAGACAGGGGAGACCAGACAGGGGAGACCGGACAGGAGAGACCAGACAGGGGAGACCAGACTGGGGAGACCGGACAGGGGAGACCGGACAGGGGAGACCGGACAGGGGAGGCCAGACAGGGGAGACCAGACAGGAGAGGCCAGACAGGGGAGACCGGACAGGGGAGACCGGACAGGGGAGACCGGACAGGAGAGGCCGGACAGGGGAGACCAGACTGGGGAGACCGGACAGGGGAGACCGGACAGGGGAGACCGGACAGGGGAGGCCAGACAGGGGAGACCAGACAGGAGAGGCCAGACAGGGGAGACCGGACAGGGGAGACCGGACAGGGGAGACCGGACAGGAGAGGCCGGACAGGGGAGACCAGACAGGGGAGACCGGACAGGAGAGACCAGACAGGGGAGACCGGACAGGGGAGACCGGACAGGGGAGACCGGACAGGGGAGACCGGACAGGGGAGACCAGACAGGGGAGACCAGACAGGGGAGACCGGACAGGCGAGACCGGACAGGGGAGACCAGACAGGGGAGGCCAGACAGGGGAGACCAGACAGGGGAGACCAGACAGGAGAGACCAGACAGGGGAGACCGGACAGGGGAGACCGGACAGGGGAGACCGGACAGGAGAGGCCGGACAGGGGAGACCAGACAGGAGAGGCCAGACAGGGGAGACCAGACAGGGGAGACCAGACAGGGGAGACCAGACAGGAGAGTCCAGACAGGAGAGGCCAGACAGGGGAGGCCAGACAGGAGAGACCAGACAGGGCCTTGATCAGCCTTCCTGTAAAGTAAAATGACCAGGAGGATGAATGTGATTGGTTGAAACGGGTTGTAGGATTTGGGTTACCAGGAAGCCGCAGTGTTCATCCAAGCTCGGGTTAGAACACCAGTTCCTCTGCTCAGTGTGCAGCATCAGAACAACAACAGGGGTCTTGATTGTGAGAGGAGCAGGATTATATAACATACTAAAACATAATCTGTTCATGTATGACCATATTAACCCCGCCCCTCCTCCCCAGCCAATCAGAGAGCTTGGTCAGAAGGTACGCGCCCTCGACAAGCAACGGCACCAGTATCCCAGAATCCTTCTGCACACAGATGCAGCCCAGGCTATAGGAAAGGTGCCTGTGGACGCCCGCGACCTGGAAGTGGATTACCTCACCATCGTGGGTCACAAGGTCAGCAGGTCTCATTGGCTGTGTGAGGATGACATCAGAGCACAGAAAGCGCTGTCCCTTTAAGACTGGCTCCCACTCCGCTGCTCGTCAGCCATGTTTAACCAGATATTCGATTCAGACGCTGTGATTGGCGGATGTAACCCCAGGAGGGCTGGTGTCTGTTGCAGTTCTACGGCCCCCGGATTGGAGCCCTGTATGTGAACGGTCCCGGGAGCTCCGCCCCGCTGTACCCCCTGCTGTTTGGAGGAGGCCAGGAGAGAAACTTCAGACCAGGGTACCGTTCATGCCAGCTTGAGCCTCTTATGTTTAATCATTCATCAGCTGCCATGTACATCTAACACAACGTAGACCAGCTATCACATACAGCACTCCTGCAACATAGACCAGCTATGGTGCCAGACTTTTACTACCATACTTTTACCATCGTAACAGCTTAGAACAGCTACCATCCATGTATACAGCAAGCTGAGGGTTTAGAATGAGCAGCAGAGGAGACTGGAATGTCTCACTGGGTCTTGAAGGACTCTTGTTTTCTCTTCCAGAACTGAGAACACAGCGATGATCGCTGGCCTGGGAAAGGTAGGTCCTCCGCTGTAGGGAGTCTAGCTAGTAACACGCCAAGCTGAAGGGCTCTGTAGTGCTGCATGTTGGACATGCTTGGAGGCTAAGCTGTGTTGTTGGGTTGTCAGGCTGCAGAGCTGGTGAACTCCAACCTGCCTGGATACCGCAGCCACATGCTCAGCACCAGACTCCACCTGGAGCAGAGACTCAAGGTGAGACACTCATGACATCATTTCCTGTTAGCCTCGTACATCATTTCCTGTTAGCCTAGTACATCATCAGGTTGAATTGACATCCAGTTTGTGTGACCAGGCTGTGTTTGTGTGGCCAGGCTGTGTTTGGGGAGAGCAAGCTCCGTTTCAACAGCCTCTTCCCCGGCTCCGAGTGTCTTCCCAACACGTGTAACATTTCCATCCTGGGCCCCGGATTGGAGGGTGAGTCGGGTCATGACCCCAACCTTGCTTCCTGTATTGTGATTGGTGTGTTTCAGTGTCCTCCAGCCCCGCTCCCAGTCTGGTCCCAGGGAGGTCGTGACCTGCCCTAGCAGGGCAGCTTGTAAACAACTAGCTCTGAATTATTTATACCTGTCCCCTCTCTCCTCTCCCTCCTCTCCCTCCCTCCCTCTCTCCCTCTCTCCCTCCTCTCCATCCCCCCCTCTCCTCCCTCCCTCTCTCCCTCCTCTCCACCCCCCCCCTCTCCTCCCCCCCTCTCTCCCCTCCCCTTTCCCCCCCTCTCCTCCCCCTCCTCTCCCTCCCCCCACCCCTCTCCCCCCCTCCCCCCCCCTCTCCTCCTTCCCTCTTCTCCCTCCTCTCCCTCCATCCTCTCCCTCCCCCCAGGTAGGAAGGTGTTATCCAGCTGTAAGAGGCTGCTCGCCAGTGTGGGAGCTGCCTGTCACACAAACAGAGGAGACAGGTGAGAGGACATTTCCCCTGCAGCAGAGACATAACCACTACCTTCCCAGTATAACATCCTCCCTGCAGCAGACATAACCACTACCTTCACAGTATAACATCCTCCCTGCAGCAGACATAACCACTACCTTCACAGTATAACATCCTCCCTGCAGCAGACATAACCACTACCTTCACAGTATAACATCCTCCCTGCATCACCATGGTTACCACACCGGCCTCACCGGCATTACTCTATATCACCACACCATCATAACCTGTGTCTCCCTATATCCTGCTGTGTCTGTGTGTGGCATGTGTGTGTGTGGCTGTGTGTGTGGTGTGTGTGTGGTTGTGTGTGTGGCGTGTGGTGTGTGTGGCGTGTGGTGTGTGTGGCGTGTGTGTGTTCAGGCCCTCCCACATCCTGCTGAGTTGTGGCGTTCCTCCAGAGGTGGCGTCCAACGCCGTGCGCCTGAGCGTGGGAAGAAACACGTCGAGGGAGGAGGTGGAGCAGGCGGTGCAGGACCTGAGGGCTGCCGTGACAACGCTGGAGCTGGCCTCCATGTTGGGATGACGACTTCACTGTCACACGTGCTGCAGAGAGCAGATGAGGAGCGCTTGTTTTGTTGGCGGTTACGGGTCTGATCCATGGGTTACTGTGCTGGGGTGAGGCTAATCTCTCATGCCCAAGTATCTGCCAGTATTTCCAATAGTAATGGAGCCATACTGTATATAAAGTAGTTACATACCTAGACATTGTGTGTGTATATAAAGCAAGGTCACAGTGCAGGCCATCTGCACTTCCATGAATACAATTATAAGAAAGCATTTATCTAACACTTTTTGGAGTTTTCATGACCTGAAGTGCATGCCAGGGGTGCACTTTGCACAATGGATGTGAGTGAATCAATTATTTAAACATAAATAATTTTAAATTAATGACATTCCTCTGTGAAGGATGTTGAGATGTGTACCTCGTGACAGCTGTTCAGGAAAACATGGTGGAAACACCCGTCATGACGAGCGCTCGTCACCTGCATCGTCACGGCCTCTGAATAACCCAGGACGTGTCACTGAGGACTTTATACAGAAGGAAACATGTTGATCTGATCTACTGTAATAAAATATGTAGTGGCATTTCCCTTTTGTTTTACTGTCATTCATGTGTTAAAGAGCGACTTGTCTTAATCCCAGGTGAGTTGTAATCTCCCGGATTATACCTAATGACCATTCCCTTTGCCCTTAAGAGATCAAGATGAATAAAAAAAAAAGCTGTTAATATATCTCGCTGGCTGTGATCCTCAGCGGCTGGCTGCGCCCGTCTCCCGTTACTCTGGTTTCCGTGGCGACTTTGGCCTGGTCAGCGGTGCGTGTGCGAGCGTGCGCTGGGCAGCGGGGAGCACCCGTCTGACTCACTGGCTCTGACCCTCCCCCCAGCCCCCCGGCCCGGCTGCCAGCTGTTCGCCACCACGGTGTCGCTTACCTGCCGGGGAGGAGGTGTGTATATGTGAGAGTGTGTGTATGAGAGCGTGTGTGTATGAGAGCATGAGAGCATGCTGTATGAGAGAGTGCAGCCTGGGACCGGAGCCTCCAGTCGTCCTGTGCTTCACAGCAGGACAGTGAGCAGCACAGTGAGCAGCACAGTGAGCAGCACAGTGAGCAGCACAGTGAGAGGCACAGTGAGCGGCACAGTGAGAGGCACAGTGAGCGGCACAGTGAGCAGCACAGTGAGAGGCACAGTGAGCAGCACAGTGAGCAGCACAGTGAGAGGCACAGTGAGCGGCACAGTGAGCAGCACAGTGAGAGGCACAGTGAGAGGCACAGTGAGCGGCACAGTGAGAGGCACAGTGAGCAGCACAGTGAGAGGCACAGTGAGCGGCACAGTGAGCGGCACAGTGAGAGGCACAGTGAGCGGCACAGTGAGCGGCACAGTGAGAGGCACAGTGAGCGGCACAGTGAGCGGCACAGTGAGAGGCACAGTGAGAGGCACAGTGAGCGGCACAGTGAGCGGCACAGTGAGAGGCACAGTGAGCGGCACAGTGAGCGGCACAGTGAGCAGCACAGTGAGAGGCACAGTGAGAGGCACAGTGAGAGGCACAGTGAGCGGCACAGTGAGCAGCACAGTGAGAGGCACAGTGAGAGGCACAGTGAGCAGCACAGTGAGAGGCACAGTGAGCAGCACAGTGAGAGGCACAGTGAGCGGCACAGTGAGCAGCACAGTGAGAGGCACAGTGAGCGGCACAGTGAGCGGCACAGTGAGAGGCACAGTGAGAGGCACAGTGAGAGGCACAGTGAGAGGCACAGTGAGAGGCACAGTGAGCCGGTGTGAGGATGGTGCTCCACCAGACCCTACAGGCAGCTGGCTGTGGGGACCTGTCTGTGCTGCGGGGGCTCGCTGCCTCCGGGGGCGTCTCCCCGGACATCATCGACCTCCAGGGCGCGGGGCCTCTGCACCACGCGGCGCGCTGCGGACGTCTGGAGGTGCTGCGCCCTCCTGGTGGAGGAGCTGGGGATGCGGGCCGACCCCCGAGCCCGGAACAGGGCCACCCCTGCCCACGATGCCGCCGCCACGGGACACGCCCGCGAGTTGGAGTGGCTGGTGAGAGCAGGGAGGCTGCAGCCTGGAGGGTCAGTCTGGGGGGGGGAGGCTGGAGGTCAGTCTGGGGGGGGGGAGCTGGAGGTCAGTCTGGGGGGGAGGGAGGCTGGAGGTCAGTCTGGGGGAGGGAGGCTGGAGGTCAGTCTGGGGGGAGGGAGGGAGGCTGGAGGTCAGTCTGGGGGGGGGAGGCTGGAGGTCAGTCTGGGGGGGAGGGAGGCTGGAGGTCAGTCTGGGGGGGAGGGAGGCTGGAGGTCAGTCTGGGGGGGGGAGGCTGGAGGTCAGTCTGGGGGGGGGAGGCTGGAGGTCAGTCTGGGGGGGAGGGAGGCTGGAGGTCAGTCTGGGGGAGGGAGGCTGGAGGTCAGTCTGGGGGGGGGAGGCTGGAGGTCAGTCTGGGGGGAGGGAGGCTGGAGGTCAGTCTGGGGGGAGGGAGGCTGGAGGTCAGTCTGGGGGGGGAGGGAGGCTGGAGGTCAGTCTGGGGGGGGGAGGCTGGAGGTCAGTCTGGGGGAGGGAGGCTGGAGGTCAGTCTGGGGGGGGAGGCTGGAGGTCAGTCTGGGGGGAGGGAGGCTGGAGGTCAGTCTGGGGGGGAGGGAGGCTGGAGGTCAGTCTGGGGGGGGGAGGCTGGAGGTCAGTCGGGGGAGGGAGGCTGGAGGTCAGTCTGGGGGGAGGGGGGGAGGCTGGAGGTCAGTCTGGGGGGAGGGAGGGGTCAGTCTGGGGGGAGGGAGGCTGGAGGTCAGTCTGGGGGGAGGGAGGGGTCAGTCTGGGGGGGGGGAGGCTGGAGGTCAGTCTGGGGGGAGGAGGGGTCAGCTGGGGGGAGGGAGGCTGGAGGTCAGTCTGGGGGGAGGGTGGGTCAGTCTGGCGAGGGAGGGAGGCTGGAGGTCAGTCTGGGGGGAGGGAGGGGTCAGTCTGGCGAGGGAGGGTGGGGAGGGTTGGTCTGGGGGGAGGGAGGGTCAGTCTGGGGCGAGGGAGGGAGGGAGGGTTGGTCTGGGTGGGGAAAGGAGGGAGGAGAGGGGGGGAGGGTTGGTCTGGGTGGGGAAGGGAGGGAGGAGAGGTGGGGAGGGGTGGTCTGGGTGGGGAAAGGAGGGAGGAGAGGTGGGGAGGGGTTGGTCTGGGTGGGAAAGGAGGGAGGAGAGGGCGGGGAGGGTGGTGGGGAAGGAGGGAGGAGAGGGGGGAGGGGTGGTCTGGGTGGGGAAAGGAGGAGGAGAGGTGGGGAGGGTTGGTCTGGGTGGGGAAAGGAGGAGGAGAGGTGGGGAGGGTCTGGGTGGGGAAAGGAGGGAGGAGAGGTGGGGAGGGTGGTCTGGGTGGGGAAAGGAGGGAGGAGAGGTGGGAGGGTCTGGGTGGGGAAAGGAGGGAGGAGGGTGGGGAGGGTTGGTCTGGGTGGGGAAGGAGGGAGGAGAGGTGGGGAGGGTTGGTCTGGTGGGGGGAAAGGAGGGAGGAGAGGTGGGGAGGGTCTGGGTGGGGAAAGGAGGGAGGAGAGGTGGGGAGGGTCTGGAGTGGGGAAAGGAGGGAGGAGAGGTGGGGAGGGTCTGGGGGGGGAAGGAGGGAGGAGAGGTGGGGAGGGTCTGGGTGGGGAAAGGAGGAGGAGAGGTGGGAGGGTCTG